>NC_091243.1:4140170-4172670 GCF_040958095.1 Procambarus clarkii | reverse complement strand
GTCGCACCTCCACAGATCTCCAGTATCAGCTCTTGATACTGGTAATGGCTCAAAACGGCCACCACTTACGGGCTATTCATGCCCGTGCCACCTTTTGGGTGGCTTAATCTTCTTCAGTCATCTCAATGAAAATTAACTGCAGTGTTATTAATACAAAATTAAGATTTCTCGTAAATCTCAATGAACTTTAAGTACGTATCATCGTCACGCTCAATTTACCGCAGTGAACACCGGACAACAGAAGAGGCTTTTTCACCCATAGGGCTATAGACCTATGGCACCACCACCTCGCTTTTGGGCCCCGCGAAGGTCCACTTGTAGAGCGAGTTGACCTCAAGTAAATTCAGGCAGCATTTGAAGATGACCCTAAATTTTGGCGAGTGAGACAATGAATATTGATACAGATGCAGATCAGAGAGCTCTGAACATGTCTGCGGAATTCAGAGCACGTCAGTCTAACTCCACTTTTGTCAGTGTAGACGCATCACTAATTAAACAGGTTCTTGTATACACCAATTTCCACCTGGTCAGTATTAGCTTCCTGCATTATTTGGAGCTTAAAGCAATGTGTTTATTTGTTAAACAGACAAGGCTGGATAACCTGTACTATGTCATTGAGTGTGAGCTTACATATATATATATATATATATATATATATATATATATATATATATATATATATGCGAACAAGCCTGAATGGTCCCCAGGACTATATGCGACTGATATATATATCAGTCGCATATATAATATATATATATATATTATATATATATATATATATATATAATATAACGACAGCAGCGTACTCTATACTTGCAAAACTTAGATCATCATACAGAAAACTTAGTAAGGAAGCATTTAGGGCGCTTTACACTGCCTACGTGAGACCAGTCTCAGAGTATGCCGCGCCATCATGGAGTCAAGGAAACTGGAAAAGATTCAGAAGTTTGCGACAAGGCTCGTCCCAGAGTTACGAGGGATGGGGTATGAGGAGCGCCTGAAGGAACCTTACACTAGAAAAAATAAAGGGGGGGGGGAGGGGGGAGGGAGGATACAAGAGGAACATATAAAATACTCAAGGGGTTTGATATAGTGGAAACAGACGAAATTTTCACACGAAATAATAACAGAACAAGGGGACATGGGTGGAAGATGAAAACTCAGATGAGACACAGAGATGTTAGGAAGTTTTCTTTTAGTGCGAGAGTAGTGGAAAAATGGAATGAACGTAAGGAGCAGGTTGTGAAAGCAAACTGTATTAATAATTTTAAAACTAGGTATGATAAAGAAATGGGACAGAAGCCATTGCTATTAAGAGCTAGTGGCTAGAAAAGCGGGATCCAAAAGTCAATGCTCGATCCTGCAGGCACAATTAGGTGAGTACAAATAGGTGAGAACACACACACACACAAGACGACCTAGACAGACTGAGTGAAAGGTCCAACAAATGGCTGTTGAAGTTCAACCCGAGTAAATGCAAAGTAATGAAAATAGGCAGTGGAAATAGGAGGCCAGATACAGGATACAGAATAGGAGATGAAGTACTTAATGAAACGAACAGAGAGAAAGATCTAGGAGTTGACATCACACCAAACCTGTCTCCTGAAGCCCACATAAAAAGAATAACGTCTGCGGCATATGCGAGGCTGGCTAACATCAAAACGGCGTTCAGGAACCTGTGTAAGGAATCATTTAGAATCTTGTACACAACATATGTAAGACCAATCCTGGAGTATGCGGCCCCAGCATGGAGCCCGTACCTTGTCAAGCACAAGACGAAGCTGGAAAAAGTCCAAAGGTATGCTACTAGACTAGTCCCAGAACTAAGAGGCATGAGTTATGAGGAAAGGCTGCGGGAAATGCACCTTACGACACTGGAAGACAGAAGAGTAAGGGGGGACATGATCACAACCTACAAAATCCTCAGGGGAATCGACCGGGTAAACAAGGATGAACTATTCAACACTGGAGGGACGCGAGCTCTCGAGCGCGAGTGGAGCTCTGGCTGTTTGGTCCCGCCTCTCAACTGTCAATCAATTGGTGTACAGATTCCTGAGCCTATTGGGCTCTATCATATCTACATATGAAACTCTGTATGGAGTCTGCCTCCACCACAACACTACTTAATGCACTCCATTTGTTAACTACCCTGACACTAAAAAAATTCTTTCTAACGTCTCTGTGGCTCATCTGGATACTAAGTTTCCACCTGTGTCCCCTTGTTCGTGTTCCACCCGCGCTAATGAGTTAGTCTTTGTCCACCCTGTTAATTCCCCTGAGAATTTTGTAGTACGAGTATTTTGAGAATTTTATATATGTATGAGTATGTGTACATGTATATATAACATTATTGTGTAACTAGCGTCAAAAATTGTTGTTTGCTTAGCGAAACAAACTAGCGGGTTCAGTTCCTGAACCGATTATGCGTCTCTGTAATCTTTTACACCACCGCCCACGGTATGGGTATTGGGTGCATAACAAAGAAATTGAATTGAGGCTCATATAAACAGAATAACATCAGGGGAATCAGTGAATACCGCCTATGTGAGGCCAGTCTAGAGTACGCTGCCCCATCGTGGAACCCTCCATCTAAAAAGCACACATAAGGAAGCTCGAAGAGTGCAGAAGTTTGCAACGAAAGTCGTCCCAGAGTTGCCAGGGATGAGGTATGAAGCAAGACTCAAGGAACTAAACCTAACGACGCTAGAAAAGAGGAGGGACATGATTCAAACGTATAAAATACTTATGGGAATTAACAGGGTGGAAATAACAAATGTTTTAAATGAACACCAAACAAGCAAGCAAGCACGGATGGAAGCTTGAGATTCAGATGTGTCAGAGTTGTTAGAAGTTCCTTTTTAGCGTAAGTGTTGTGTGTGACTGAAATAACCCAAAGGAGCAGGTAGTAGAGGCAAATTCTATTCAAAACTTTAAAAGCAGGATTGATGGGAAAGTTGGTCAGGAGTCATTACATTAGACAAACCGGCGACTAGAAAAGTGGGGTCCAAGAACTAGTGATCACCCCTGCAGACACAAATATGCGAGCACACACACACACACACACACAGAAGACATAAGAGTTAGGGGACATGATCACCACATTCAAGATTTTCAAGGGAATTGATAGGGTAGATAAAGACAGGCTATTTAACACAAGGGACACACTCACTAGGGGACACAGGTGGAAACTGAGTGCCCAAATGAGCCACAAATATATTAGAAAGAACTTTTTTTAGTGTCAGAGTGGTTGACAAATGGAATGCACTAGGAAGTGATGTGGTGGAGGCTGACTCCATACACAGTTTCAAGTGTAGATATAACAGAGCCCAACAGGCACAGGAACCTGTACACCAGTTGATTGACGGTTGAGAGGCGGGACCAAAGAGCCAGAGCTCAACCCCCGCAAGCACAATTAGGCGAGTACAATGATCTTAAATAGACCCACCGCAGCGTGGACAGTTCAAACGAAGAAAACAAGAGAAATTTAAGTGATGCAAATCACCCACGAAGAAACGACTTCGTGCAATGCTTGCACGTACAGGTCAAGACGCCGTGTAACCATTGTGCACGTACAGGCCAAGACGCCGTGTAACCATTGTGCACGTACAGGTCAAGACGCCGTGTAACCATTGTGCACGTACAGGCCAAGACGCCGTGTAACCATTGTGCACGTACGGGCCATGACGCCGTGTAACCATTGTGCACGTACGGGCCATGACGCCGTGTGACCATTGTGCACGTACGGGCCATGACGCCGTGTAACCATTGTGCACGTACGGGCCATGACGCCGTGTAAGCATTGTGCACGTACGGGCCATGACGCCGTGTAACCATTGTGCACGTACAGGCCATGACGCCGTGTAACCATTGTGCACACCTATTGCTATAGTCCACAACTCCTCAATGAAACAAGCTACCTGACTGCTGAAAAAAACATAAGAACTTAAGAATGAAGGTACTTGCAGAATGCCTATTGAATGCCAGAGATGCTCATACGAGGCAGCTCCTAATTATATCCACCCAATCACATATATATATGTCCAAACTACGCTTGAAACAATCAAGGGAACCTACTTAAGAACATAAGAACACGTTAAAACGTTACACATTAAAACGGATAACATGTAGCCAATGATCAAAAAGGGGAAGAAGAACCATTGAGCCACAGATCTATCACAAACAACTGTTCACATAAGGTTATTAAAAAGGCTGAGCCGAGGCTGGCCGAACACTTATTTCAGACAAATTTTGTTTCCAAATATAAGCCAAGTAACATTCTGCTTGACAAACATATCAGAGGTTTACACTAAGACGAAGCAAACGAACACAAAGCGAGTAAACCTGTGAAACTGCTCCACAAAGAAATTTCACAAAAGAAACTGCTACTCAAGCTAAAGGAGGAGTCTAGCTTATTGGAACATGCACTAAGATGGGTTGAGTGACTACCTCCCATGAAGGCAGCCAAGCACTAGTGAACAAGGAGATAATTGGGTAGAAAAAGTAGAATGAAGATGGTGTAGAATGGAGATGGTGGAGTAGAATTGAATGAATTAGATATAAGTGGAGAACTTCTAGCATGCAAAATAAGGCCAGGCTTGTTCCTAATATGCGTCAACGACCATACTGGAAATTAACACCTCCATAAAAATGTTACTTAATGTGCCAGAGCTAATGGGAAGACACAGAACAGAGGGGGACTGTGTTATCTGGAAGGCGAACTCGCCACACTCCTGGAAGTGGCCCAATAAATGGCTAATAGATTTGAATCGGATGAATGCAAAGTTGTGAGTCGATGAATAGGTGTATGAAGACTCCTGCACAGGATAAAAGGGGGAAATATTCCTTGCTAAAAGATTACTAAACTGGATTATGGAGTACCTCGCTGCTACTAAACAGAAATTTCCGGTAACAGGAGGGACTTCAGTGGAGATGGGTCACAAGAGAGAGGAGTATCACAAGGGTCAGTACTAAGGCCAATACTAATCCCGATATAGGAAAAGAAACTTAATGGGAACACTGATGTATTTATTGATGACCAAACATCACTGATGTATTTATTGATGACGGTTTTTCCATCAGAAAAGGGAAAAACGACGATGTTTCTGTCCCTCTTGGACCATTATGAAGTCGTGTGAGAAGAAATTGAGTGATTGATGAAGATTAAGTCACCCAAGAGGTGGCACGGGTATGAATAGCCCGTAAAATTAAGAGGAGGAACGAGCTAATAATGAAAAAAAGGAGAGCGAGGCGGGGAGCAGGTAAGAGAGGAAGGTAATTTATAAAAGGTGAAGGGTACGAGTGGAAGAATGGGATGACACAGTCAGTTACAGCCCCCCTACTGTGCCAGGTATGTCCACTACGGGCTCACCTTAGCCCGTGCTACTTGTTACAGCCCCGCTCCTGTGCCAGGTAAGTCCACTACGGGCTCACCATAGCCCGTGCTACTTGCAACTTTTTGTTTCTAGTTGCTGCATCTGAAACAACAACAACAGAATGGGATGAGTGAGAGAATGGGGAAAAATGGGGAGAGGTAAGAATAAGAGGAACATAAGAAACAAAGAAATGCTTAAAAGTCAGGTCACGTTTGCTCTAACCGTCTTAGCAAAGGTGACCTGACTAAAGCCTATCCCATTTTCTTACCCCCTTTTCTTTTTCTGACCTTCCTCTTATTCTTACGTCTTCCCATTTTCCCCATTCTCACACTCATCCCATTCTTTTTTTTCACCTCACCCTTCTTCTTTAAATTACCTTCTTCTCTTACCTGCTCCCCCACCTCGTTCTCATTTTCTTTATTAACTCGTTTCTTCCTCCCTTCCTCTTACGGGCTCGCCATATCCCGTGCTACATGGACATTTTAGTGCCGAGTAGCTAAATCTAAAAACAACAACTCTCTTCCTCACACACACATGACTTGAGAATGGTCCAGGACGGACCGAAACGTCGTCGTCCCTTCACTTTCTAGTGTGTGGTTTGGTCAACATATTTCAGCCACGTTATTGTGACTCATCGCTGCATCGAAGGAGAAGTAACGGGGAGTTGATATGAAATAACATGAGCGCATCGGTGCGCACGAAACTGACCCACATTAGAATGGTATTCACGAACGTGGGGAGAAGGAACACCTCTACATTATTGTACACGAAATATGTTAGGTGAATTTTTCAGAAATATGCCGCCCGAGCGTGGACTACGCTCCATAGGAGGAATACAACTATATGTTCATAGTACAGAGGAATGCAACAATGCTCGTTAAGGAATAGTGAGGATTAAGGAATAGTGTGGCTTAAACTACAATGGGATACTCAAGAAGTACATCCTCAACCCAACTCATTCTCCTGTTTAGATAGTAATTTTTGTACCTATGTTGACTATCGTACATATAATGATGTAAACGGTAATTAAAGAGTAGGATGTGGTACTATTCACTTTATAGTCCGAAAAAATATAGCTAAAAAACAACCTAAATATTCATAGGCCTAGTATAGCACATATACGTACTATATTAGGCATCAGGATAGCGTGTATTAGGGCTAGGAAGGTTAGGTTTCCTTTGCAACATAAATACAAAACCTTTACCGCTTATTGACCAGACCACACACTAGAAAGTGAAGGGACGACGACGTTTCGGTCCGTCCTGGACCATTTACAATCGACTTGAAAATGGTCCAGGACAGACCGAAACGTCGTCGTCCCTTCACCTTCTAGTGTGTGGTCTGGTCAACATACTTTAGCCACGTTATTGTGACTCATCGCCTTTACCGGTTTGTCCAAATTCAATAGTACCGATTTCTACTTTCTAACAGCATATTACGTCAATGTATGTATGATGGTCCTCATCGTTACTATAACAGCTACCAAAACTGGAGGCTGGGCTGCCTCAACACACTTGAGGGATGAAATCGACAAGACATGATAACTATATACAAAATTCTCTGGGCAAGTTTTAAGGCAGATTATAAGTGTAGAGTATTAGGCAAGTTAGAGGGACGTGGATGGGAACTTGAGAGGCAGATGAGATACAGGAGAGTTAGAGAAGCCAATAAAAATGAAGTAGACTTCGAGAGGGAATTATTAGAGGAAAGCGCCAAGCCATTACGACTATATAGCACTTGGAAGGGGTCAGGATAAGGATTTGGGATGGGACTAGGGGAAGGAATGATGCCCAACTACTTGGACGCTCGGGGATTGAACGCCGACTTGCATAAAGCGAGACCGATAGAAACTAGAAACTAATGCAATATTTCCCAAGTGGATGTGATAAGAAAGTGGAGAGTCGAGAGTTACTTCATTAGACAAATGACACCAGATAAGACGAAGCTGAGGAGCCGGCGCACGACCCGGCAAGCATTTGTAGGCGAATTCACACACACACATTCAGGAGATCTGGAGCTCGGTCTTCACCAACACGAACAAGTACAAACAGTGAGGCCGAGATGTATAGACCCCCCCCTCTCTTGCTCTGACGTCACACTGGAGGGTGAAAGGCATTGCGTTCGGACAATGGCTTCGGCCTCGGATGTGAACAATGTGTTGTGTCGGAGGTTCTGGCATTAAGAATGACCGAAATACTATGCATAATTCATCATTGTTATAATGAGACACGAATATCATTCTTAGCATAAGAGCTCACAAGACAGCCACCACACACATCGTACGCTGTAAACATATGACGGGCGCAGTGTCGTACGACCCCCTCACAAGTGGTCGCACGATACCAAGTGCACGGGGTGAGTATATGCAAGGTTCATTACCGGTTGTATATGATGAGTTCTGGTGTATATAACAATCCACTGTAATGCAGGCGATGAGTCACAATAACGTGGCTGAAGTAAGTTGACCAGACCACACACTAGAAGTTGAAGGGACGACGACGTTTCGGTCCGTCCTGGACCATTCTCAAGTCTTGAGAATGACTTGAGAATGGTCCAGGACGGACCGAAACGTCGTCGTCCCTTCAACTTCTAGTGTGTGGTCTGGTCATCAATCCACTGTAATGTTCCACTTAACAGGTTGCACATTTATGAGACAACCTGCATATGTTACCGTCCACTGTATACATACAGAGTTGCTGCAACAAATAAGATTAAGCTATCTTATCTTGAGGTTATCTTGAGATGATTTCGGGGCTTTAGTGTCCCCGCGGCCCGGTCCTCGACCAGGCCTCCACCCCCAGGAAGCAGCCCGTGACAGCTGACTAACACCCAGGTACCTATTTACTGCTAGGTAACAGGTGCATAGGGTGAAAGAAACTTTGCCCATTGTTTCTCGCCGGCGCCTGGGATCGAACCCAGGACCACAGGATCACAAGTCCAGTGTGCTGTCCACTCGGCCGACCGGCTCCCAACAACAAAGTTAAAAACAATTTCATATAATTGCAAGGATTTTTCCTCTCAGGATAGACAGAGTCCGGGAAGAGATATTGATTTATCGGCTGCTTCGTTCGTCCTAAGTGAATATTCACCAAATGGTTCTTTTGTCAACTGTGGTGCATATTTTATGACTGTTGTACAGCTCAGTTAGGTCACTTTGACCACACCACACACTAGAAGGTGAAGGGACGACGACGTTTCGCTCAGTCCTGGACCATTCTCAAGTCGATGGATAATGTCAAATGTATGCAACTACTTGGGCGTTGTTAAATCTCGGTTGTAAACTTATTTGGGTTGAAACTCTACATTGTAAATAAAGGTGTCCTCGACCACTTCTGTATCCAGCTCATTCCACTTGCCGACCATCGTCTCTACAGAGGTGTTGCCTCACTCCTCACTGGCTTATCTATGTTCCAAACGTTCACCCTTATTATTGGGTTATTTAACTCGAGAAGACCAACCCATCTCTGTCTATATCCGTCAGTATCTTGTATGTCGTGATCATATCTCCTCTGATTAATCCTTTATCTAATGCAGTCTAGACTGAGCTCTTTATCTTCTTTGCATTGATCGTTCTTAGTTTTACCCAATCCTTATCTCGTAACTTTCTAATGTTTCAACTTTCTGATGTTTCCAATGTTTACTTGGCTTCTCTGGTTAGGAATTTCAGGTCGTTGTGTATTTACAATTTGTACTTAGTATTTGTACTTGTAGGATGGAGATGCTAGCTCTTGGAACCCGCCTTTCTAACTCTCTGTTTGTCTACTGTGCGGCCCCTGGACCCATTTTTCTCCATCATACCTATTCTACTTTTTGTGTATCGGGACTGCAACTGTATTTTGTATATCGACGACTGCGCACGCACACACATCATCGGTTGATTGGCAGTTGAGAGGTGGGACCAAAGAGCCGAAGCTCAACCCCTGCAAGCACAACTAGGTGAATACACACACACACACACACACACAAGAGTAAGGGGAGACATGATAACCACCTACAAAATTCTCATGGGAATTGACAGAGTGGACAAAGACAAACTCTTCAGCACGGGTGGGACACGAACAAGGGGACACAGGTGGAAACTTAGTACCCAGATGAGCCACAGAGACGTTAGAAAGAATTTTTTCAGTGTCAGGGTAGTTAATAAATGGAATGCACTAGGAAGTGATGTGGTGGAGGCTGACTCCATACACAGTTTCAAATGTAAATATGAGAGAGCCCAGTAGGCTCAGGAATCTGTACACCAGTTGATTGACAGTAGAGAGGCGGGACCAAAGAGCCAAAGCTCAACCCCCGCAAGCACAATTAGGTGAGACCAATTAGGCGAGTACAAAGATGTTTCCAGCCACAACAAACAAACTCCCCGCTACCTATTTACCACTATGTGAACAGATGCATTAGGTGGAAGTAACTCGCCATTTATTTCTGTCTCAGCCGGAAATCGAGCCCAAGTTCGTGAACTGCGAACCCCGAACGATGTCCACTCTGCCGTATGTGTGTGTGAGAGAGAGAGAGAGAGAGAGAGAGAGAGAGAGAGAGAGAGAGAGAGAGAGAGAGAGAGAGAGAATGTAAGGGATATGCTGTATCTCTGCCACTCTTTCCTTCACTTAATGTCTTAATAATCATTTCATCCTTCCTCATTTAACTTGGCCCCTTCTTCCTTCCTTCAATAACTTTACTTTATTGAGAGAGCAACACACTATAAGAGTCGGTAATAAAGCACTCATCACAGCAGCCATCAACCCCCTGAGGGATAAGAAACACTCACACAACATAAACAGGTAAATGCACACCACTTGAGAGAGGGAGGGACTCCAGTACCGCTGAAAGGGCGGATGATGAATCTAAATTGGAGCAATCAACGTGTATTACACAAGCCGAGATTAACCACTGTTGGGCCCCGATACGAATTAAGGCAATTGTGCGTTTTGTTAGAGGAAAATGCTAGCGAGTTAGTTGGTTTGAATGGACTCCGTTTGACGAAATATACTTGTGAAAGTGCCTGGAATTAGGGTGTTTAAAAGCGTGTGTGAGTTGATGGACGAACTGCTGCTTCACCAGCTGTCAGTTTTATATATTAAGTACGGAAAATTACCCACAGCTGGTTCACAGATGCTCAAATGTTTAAGATAAACTAATTAATTTATTATCTTATCCGGTCTGCGACTCCTGGTGTTTCGAAGAATATATTTGTTTACTAACGAGGGTTAATACATGAATTCTGAATGACGAACAGGCCAAACTCCTTACTTGGCTTGTAAGCCAAGTCCTCTTTACGGTCAGTAAATTAAGCCTTCTTAGTGACAAGTAAGCCATGTCTCTATGTACCTTGTTTCATGGAACAAGCTTTTGTTTTGCTTTTAGTCCATCCACGTGTGTGTGTGTGTGTGTGTGTGTGTGTGTGTGTGTGTGTGTGTGTGTGTGTGTGTGTGTGTGTGTGTGTGTGTGTGTGTGTGTGTGTTTAGTCCTTCCGCGTTACTTGTGAGAGGAGTGATAGTGAGAATGGTCGAATATGCGAGACCGTAACACACCACACTTTACCTTTCATATCATTATCATTAGCAACTGTTCCATATTCCCAGTAATACCCAAGCCTGAGACGCATGTGTGTACACAGTCACTCCAAATATTTTTGTTTTCCGTCAGTGAAATCGGTGTTATGACTCAAATATCGTGTTGTATAGTTAAGACTTCTCTCATAGATTAAACCTGTTCTCGTCTCTGCCTCCTGTACCAGCATATTTCTTAATATGCATTATATTTGCTTCATGGTTGAAACACATTCAGTGTCAACTTGTGGTGTTGTTGAGGTGGTCAGGTCATCCGCCACCTCGTTCACCACTATTCCAATATGAGATGAAATCCACATGAATTGCATTTTTATGACCTTTCAGCTTTATCTCATTTATCTTTTTCTTTTAATCCTAAACTATAGTCATGAAGATTGGATTTCGACTGTTTAAGGAATCAAGTGCTGCTCGGTTACCGGCACATACGAAAACATTTTTTCGTCTTGAGGTACTTCCTCCAAACCAGTCAGAATGTCCTGCAGTTCAGCTTGTGTAGATGAAATATAATTACTAAGTCGAAATAAAATTTTATTGTCTATAGTTCCATACTCTGTGTATTCCCATATATATTTTATGTTGTATAAAATTTGATACAATTTGACACCACACGGCCAACCCTGCTATCTTTTGCCACCGACTCGTCACAATAGTTTTTTTTTTAGTTTAGTTCATTTATTATGCACCCCATACCCATCTTGTGGGCGGTAGTGGAAAGGGTTACAGAGGCATATAATGGGCTTAGGGACTGAACCCCACAATTCATTTAGCTAAGCAAGTTACAATCTTGATGAGCTAGTAACAAAATTCAATATAAGTCAATATATACACATCAACAATGGGTTCGAGATCGACCTCAAGTATAGGTTCGTCACAATATACATGCAAACTATTGTTTCTTGGTTACCAAGATATCATGCCTCCATATAAACACCGTAGTTGTCCCCTGATCATGCAGAGCCTTTTTCATCACGAATGGTACAATTTGTACTACCCAAACACCTGCACCAGGAATCACTTATTTTGATTAAAGGAAACAGTAGAACAACAGAAGTGCACTTACACCGCATCAGGCTTGGATACCCATGTGCATGTGAAATAGGCTTACAGGTTCCAGAAGATGAGATGAAATGTCAGCACTGTAGAGAAATGCTCGAAACTCCGCTTGAACATTATTTAACACAGTTACAAACCCAATACGACTTCAACTAACATTCAACAGAGCAGAAGAAGTTGTTAAACACATTGGGCATTATCTTACTGAAGCGACCACACGAGTCATAAATACTCATACTCGCCTAAGTAAAACAGAAACAAGAACACTAAGTGGGCCAGCCAGAGGCTTAGGACCCGCGCAGGAATATCCCTGAAAAAATACAATAGGTTTTTGGTGCGTTTTTTTCTCGACCAGCGCCTCGAGAGGATGCAGTCGAGCGTTACATAATGTGCCGATATGATTTAGTTCAGCCTTTTTACTCTCGCAGGTGTATCCCACAGCCATGCCCAGGTACTTGTGCTTCTGAACACGGTGCTGTTCCTTCTCATTTAGAGTAAGTTCCCTGGAAACACAAACCGAAACTGTCTCAATTTTCCGTTTGTTACAACTTGTAATAAAGTTGTTACATCTTGGCTTAACGTGTTTATGACGTATTAGAACGTTGTTACAACTTGATATATTGGTTGTTATAACTGGTTAGGAAGGGTTAAAACTTGTTCGAACGTTGTACCAACGTCGTAGTTTCGGTGTGTGTTTGGCAGGAGTTGTATATTCGCTTCCTACATTCAGAGGCACGAAAGGAAAGCGCACTGACAACCTATTAGTTAAACGCACACTAATGATATTATTTAAAAAGACAGATCGAACACTGTTTAAGAAGGCCAGACGTAAATCTGTATATATGTATGTAGGTTAGATTACCATTTTAAAAGCACTACAATCACCTTCTGTGGTTGATTGTTCGATAAATCACTAAAATGTATGTTTAACAGACCTCTAGCCCTGTCCTCGGAGGACAGAAGAAAATGTATATATGATGTTTAGCATTGTAAATGTGCGGCCACGTTTGTGATAAAAATAATAATAATGATAATTAGTGTATTAGTGTGTGCCATAGGCCTCCTCACCGAGAAAGAATAGCCTTATTTCCACCCTTTAATTATGAAACCGACAGCTATTATTGACGGAAAACACTAAAACGATGTTTAACCAAAAACTTTGGTTAAAGTTGATGTTTAAGTGTTAGATGTTTAACTTTTTGACTTACGGAATAATAGAGATCATAAATCCACAGGAGCCTTGATGAGGGGTTCGAACCTATGCGCTGAGTGTTTCCAGACGCCCTCTAGTCCATTGTACAACGACATGGTCAAAAATAAGAATTGTAACCTGAAGTGCTACTGCACCCACGAGGGGTCCTGAAACTCCAGGTTGCAATTCTTTTGACCATGTCGCTCTACAGTTGACTAGAGCGCGTTTGGGAACACTCAGCGCATAGATTCGAACCCCTCATCAAGGCTCCTGTGGATCTGTTCTTTGATATATCACGTTATTCTGATTTCTCTGTGTATAGAGGGAATAATAGAAACTAGAACTGATTAACCGTAAATCACAGAAACTTTTCCTAGGCCTAAATAGGTAACCCTACGCCTAATATATGCCATCTTAGGTCGAATTTAGTGATTTTATCTACTGTATCAGGCCTAGGAAAATTTAAGTTTAGGTGCTGCTTGCTTTCTCGGGCACTTTATTCAGTGAATAATAAGAATTGTGGAAATTTTGGCTCGTAACAGACCACATCTTACAGTGCCATCCATAGTAACTGTTGGTATTATAATTTTAAATGACAGGTTGTCCAATTTCAAAATTAGTAACACAGCAGCTTTATGTAATATGGGCGAGGTACCCAGTGGGCATAATACCCAAGAAAGAACGCTAATTCAACATTGAACGTTGATAACATTGATTCAACATTTAATTATCGTTACTCTTTAACACTGTGGCTACTGAGTAAGAGGTGGAGGAGGATACGAGGCCCCACTCTCCGTCTGCAATGGACGGTAGAGCGACCGTCTCGCATCATGCAGATCGGCGTTCGAGTGGTTGACCGACTGCCCAAGTGGTTGACCGACTGCCCAAGTGGTTGGACACCATTCCTCTCCTCCGTCCTATCCTAAATCCTTATCCTCATATCCCTTCCAATTGCTATATAGTCGTAATGGCTTAGTGCTTTCTCCTGATAATTATCTTGTCTCACCTTAAAACAAATATAATGTATTTTTTACCTTTCGTGTAAACAAAGATCTTAACGATTGTAATCGCTGTTAACTTTAACTTGATGATCCTCCTGGTTGCCGTGTGAAGGTTTCTTGGGCACATGGCTTGGTTTCTTCACATGCAAAGACAAACATTCTCTATGTAACAACGTGCACGAGATTATAGGTCTATTTTATCGGAAAAGGTCTGCTATGTTCCCTCGAGCCCATCATAGCTCACAGAAACGAGATTTTGGAATGAACCTTGACAGTCCGTCGCCTCATTCATTTACCCTATATGCTTGCAGGCTGCTCAACAACCGTGATCACTGAGCACACTACCGTGATCACTGAGCACACTACTGTGCTCTACTGTGCCCACCTTCCACACCATCGTACATGTGTCTGTCCAGTTTCAACCATCCCTGACTTCTCGTCCGTCTTTGACTTGCTGTGTCAGTGTACCAAGGTTACTGGGGTAGACAAAGATCCTCAGGTAATCATCTTTTCTAAACAGAGTTCGCTGCTGTTTTAAGCTCTTGGGTCACAGTTCTTCCCTCAGAGCCTCTGACCTAATATGAGCCCTAAGTGGGTGACGTCTGGAGAAAGGTACCATGACACTAGTTAGCCAAGTTCTCTGTGTGACCAGTAAGCCGTAATAAGTCTTCTCGGCAGCACGTAAGGCCGTCTAAGTGGCAATTAAACCAAGCTTTACCAGTGACCTGGAAACATAAGCCTCTTGAAACACTAATAATCGAAGCCATCTAGCTGGCCAGTTAGCAGAGCCAGAGCCGACTGTGTGAGTATTTCACTAAGTGTAACTATATGCCCCGTATGACTATATGACTGAAGGGCTGACTGTAAGGTCGTACGCCTGTGCTCCTGAGTATGTGTGGTTTGGCCAAGTGGGCCAAACAGTGCCAGTGTGGTTTGGCCAAGTGGGCCAAACAGTGCCAGTGGTTATAACACAAAGCAATCTCGAAAACCAGCAAAGGGGGAGCAAAATAAATATATACACAGGCACAATGCTCAAGATTACGAGGCAATTTAGCTAATGTCTGCGTATTAGAGTTGCTAAAATAATTTGGGGAAAAGATGAAAAAAAAAGAGTATGCGGAGACTCGCTAATGTGGTCTAGGTCCCTCTCACACGAGGCTATAGTAACCCCGCCCCACTGTCCGCTCGTAGCCAGTATTATGCATATATAATGACCTCTACACATGAATAGGCTCGCGTGCTCGACGTGAATCCCCACACTGTACAAAAATTAGTTTTCCCACCGCCTGGTACTGTTTACATAAATTAAAGCGGGAAAAACCGGCTAATCTAGAGAGCTTAATAGTTTTTTTTTTCATCCAGGAAAGTTAGAGAAAGAAAGAAAGAGAGATAGAACAATTTATTTCAATCATGAATAACAATATATTTTACATTTTGTTTATCATACAACTGTCCTATTGTCTTGTAACTTGGCATTACGTAGGAATCCTGGCAGAAAAACAACACTTTTACCCAACAGGACCAAGAACAAAATAGTCTGGCTACAAATTACCGAGTGATATTTTCACTCGTTAGGAATAAAATTCAACGAAACAAAAAGAATGACACAGGGTGGGGCCGCTACGTTAGCATAAGCTAATGGAACCAGGGTAATTCTGGCCTGGCTGTGTGACTGTTGAATGTGTAACTGGGTGACTGTGTCCATACGGCAATCTGACTGAGTGTGAGTGTGTGTGTGTGTTGTGTGTGTGTGTGTGTGTGTGTGTGTGTGTGTGTACTCGCCTAATTGTACTCACCTAATTGTGCTTGCGGGGGTTGAGCACTGGCTCTTTGGTCCCGCCTCTCAACCGTCAATCAACAGGTGTACAGGTTCCTGAGCCTATTTCATATCTACACTTGAAACTGTGTATGGAGTCAGTGTGTGTGTGTGTGTGTGTGTGTGTGTGTGTGTGTGTGTGTGTGTGTGTGTGTGTGTGTGTGTGTGTTTGTAATGTGTGTGTGTGTGTGTGTGTTATTTGGTGACTGTAACTATGACTGAGAGACATTACGACTGTGTGAGTATTTCACTAAGTGTAACTATATGCCCCGTATGACTATATGACTGAAGGGCTGACTGTAAGGTTGTACGCCTGTGCTCCTGAGTATGTGCGGTTATGTGGCAATTTGCGTGTGTGACGGTGTGGCTATTTTACGGAATAACTATGCGAAGCCTCTGCATGATACACGTGGGCCCTTGCCTAATAATATTCGTGGTCTCTGATCCTGTTAGCAGGAAAGCTTTGTGCTGGCACACGCTTGTGGTATCCAACACCCCACGATCTACCGGCGTCCACCGGGCTGAAAATCCGTTCTGGGCATTTCAGGGGCTTCTATGTGCGATAAAAGCTTCGGATCTGCCGTGAATTACAGAGGCTTCGGTCTCTGATATTTCTACCTGGAATCAGTTTCCGGGTGGAACATTTGTCAAACATTGTATATAACATATAGAGAGAGTTCTCGTCCACATTAGGTAAATACTCATTAACCCAGATCCCACCTGTTCCTCAGTTTATGAACGAAAACCACTTTACGCATGAAGCAACTGATTACGCTCAAGCGTAATCCGTTGCTTGAACCATGCAGTCCTCATCAACAAAGAATAAATGCGTATTAATCCACGCAGCCGCCAAACCTGCTGTTTATGAATGACTAAACCGCTTACTCCCAACTGGTGACACCTGTCCTCAAGGCAGGTTCATCAGTGGCAACGCCTGAATTCAAAGACACATTCAATAATGTAAACATACTGTGATTTATTTTTTTGTCTGCATATATAAGGTAATATTATTGCATACTAGAATGTGCTGTATATTTAGGCCTGACATTAGCTGGGTGATTAGGTTCTGTTTGCCATTATTGGTATTAGAAGTACTTGAATGAAGCATTTAGAGGTGCAATTCGCAGACCGTCCTCATTAACAAAGGCCAAAAGTGATTCCATGCACCCGCCAAACCCCCTATTTATGAATGTGAATCGTTTACACACGACTCAACACTGATACACGTCCGAACACGTCCGTAACAAGTGCTTCGCTGACGACTTTTGTTCGAACCACAACACTGTGAATGCTTCACCCACGAACTACAAATTCAAATAATCGCCAACAGAACCTAAACATCTAACCTAACCAATACCTAAATATGCACAGTATGCTAATATTTAACAATATTAATTTATATATGAGAAAGTTCCTATTTTGGAGGAACAGCATGTTAAAATTGATTAATGCGTGTTTGGGGTCGACCACTGGATGGAATGGACTTGGTGTGAGGACGGGTTGGCAATTTGAGCAATGGATATTAAAGAAACACTGCTTGAGAAAAATACAGAGTTGAGTTGTATGTCAGTTTTTTTTTTCATTCATAAACAGGAGGGTTTAATGACTGGAGTAATGTACATTTGGCGTTTGTTGAAGAGGAGAACAACCTTTTTTTAAGTCCAGGCTCGTTAAAGCGGCGGCCGTCTCACAATACACATAGTTTTTACGTATTGTACATTAAAAGTAAGTTTGTTCTCGTATATAAATTATTAGTATTTATTCAATGTTTATGGTCTTCAGTGAAGCACTGTTCGAGAAATGTTCGAATGCCATCATTTTAGAGTCGTTTGTAAACAGTCATTAATTCATAAACATGGGGTTTGGGGGCTTGATTAACGAGCATTTGTCATTTGTTGATGAGGATGGGTTTAGGGACAAATTGGATGGCATCCGAATATTTCTTGAACACTTGTTATATATATATATATATATTTATTATATATATATATATATATATATATATATATATATATATATATATATATATATATAATATATATGGGGGGAGGGTTATGCAGGGGGGAGTTGTGTAAAACCATGGTTTGTCCCTTGGCGAGGCTGCGGGATCCAGTAAGTTCAGTAGAACTTCGATTTCAACTCTTTTTTAACCCTGTCGTAGCTCAGTCGATTGAGGCAGTGTCTGGGATGCTCCCGAACGCAGGTTCGAGTCCCCGTCACGGCAATTGTGGATTTGTTCGAATGAAAATATTCACTCATTTAATGCCTTGGCAATCCATTTTTTAAGGGGGGGAGGGGGGAATGCATGCAACTGCCTTTGCCACAACTTAGTTAAGGAACTATTCCTTCATCCCTCTCCATCTTTCTCTCTCTCTCTCTCTCTCTCTCTCTCTCTTTCTTTCATCTTGCTCTTTTATTCTGAACCTTCTCTTCATCTCCCAGAGGCAGGCCACCACTGTCCAGCTCATTTAACACGCAGAAGTTTTATCCCAAGAATGAGGTTCCAGCTTTGATCCCTCAACAGCACCAGCGCCCGAGGATGGGGCAGACCTCGGGCTACGACAGGTAGCTAGCACTACACCCTCCAGCATCATCACGTACCACGCAGACGAGAGCGCCGCGGTAATAACATAGCTAAGACGATTTTTGTGAGAAAAAAAGCGGGTTATTGATTGCGAAGAGAAAGAAGAAACGTATAAAAAACCCATTCTAGTGAAATCTAGTGAAGAGATAAGATAGTGAGAGAGAGAGAGAGAGAGAGAGAGAGAGAGAGAGAGAGAGAGAGAGAGAGAGAGAGAGAGAGAGAGAGAGAGACAAAAGATAAAGGAGCAGAGAGGCGAGGACGCAGCTCGTGATACAAAAGAAGAGATACAAAGGCGAGGCCACAAGAGGAGAGAGCCAGAGAGAATTCTGTTTGCCTACTCTCTTACCTCTTGGAAGAATATGTGTCAACACTCCCAATGTCTGGGGGCCAGGCTCTTGCACACACACAGTATAATATATATATATATATATATATATATATATATATATATATATATATATATATATACATATATATATATATAGATATATATTATATATTTATTATTATATTATATATATATTTATTATATATATATATTTATTATATATATATATATATTTATTATATATATATATATATATATATATATATATATATATATATATATATATATATATATATATATATATAATGTCGTACCTAGTAGCCAGAACGCACTTCTCAGCCTACTATGCAAGGCCCGATTTGCCTAATAAGCCAAGTTTTCATGAATTAATGTTTTTTCGGCTACCTAACTAAACTTTTTCGGCTACCTAACCTAACCTATAAAGATTTAGGTTAGGTAGGGTTGGTTAGGTTCAGTCATATATCTACGTTAATTTTAACTCCAATAAAAAAAAATTGACCTCATACATAATGAAATGGGTAGCTTTATCATTTCATAAGAAAAAAATTAGAGAAAATATATTCAGTAAAACTTGGCTTATTAGGCAAATCGGGCCTTGCATAGAAGGCTGAGAAGTGCGTTCTGGCTACTAGGTACGACATATTATATTATATATTTTAGGGGTACCACCTCTGGTGCTATTGTGGGACCCACAGCCTCGAAGAAGAAAATAAAGAGTTGAGATACTTTGAAGAGATATGAAGATAAAATAAAGAGATATTCTGTATATATATATATATATATATATATATATATTATATATATATATATATATAATGTATATATACATATATATATACATATATATAACTGACAACTCACCCCAGAAGTTACTCGAACCCATACTGCCAGGAGCACTTTGCAACTGGTTTACAGGACACCTTAACCACTCGACCATATATATATATATATATATATATATATATATATATATATATATATATATATATATATATATATATATATATATATTTAAATAAGAGTGACTATGACCGAAAGGGTAAGATTAATGATTCTAACATGAATCTTCCTAGTATTTCTTATATTTTTCTTCACTGTCGAGGGAAATTTAAAATATTAACTTTCCAAAGTTCATTTTCACACTTTATTATGGTCTGTCGCCTAGGGATGCGTTTCTTTAACTCTTGGTAACATTATCAAAGACAGAGTTCGAATGGTTACAAGTTCGTTGGTGCCGGATGTATATCCGGGAATGAGGTGAAGGTGAAGCACTAACACAAATCCTAGGTTTAAAACACGCTATATTAGGCGTGTTTTAATATATAGTGCTATATATAAATGCACTATATATAGCACATATGCAGTGCCTATATGTACTATACTAGGCCTGAGAATATTTAAGTTTGATTTTACTTTATTTTTTCCAGACTCTAAAATTAATAGTATAAAAAGTGGTACACTGGTGGACCATCACACTACTTATTAAGACTTTCCACCCAGATAGTTACTATCAGTACTATTATTTCACGAGGATGGGTTGTACAGCACACCTTCCAAACGTTGGTTCACGATTACGTTTCACAACATATTTCGTCATAATAATAATCATTGAATAACTGTTTATGATTAATAAGAAAAAACGGCTCTTTATTCAAGCACTTTCTTACTCTCCAGAGTTTGTGTAGCACCATAAAGCTATTAGGATACTAGTAGGCTACTAGGATACTTTGTGTAGCACGATAAAGCTACTAGGATACTAGTAGGCTATTAGGATACTCTGTGTAGCACCATAAAGCTACTAGGATACTAGTAGGCTACTAGAAGACTTTGTATAGCATCAAAGCTACTAGGATACTAGTAGGATACTTTGTGTAGCACGATAAAGCTACTAGGATACTAGTAGGCTATTAGGAAACTTTGTGTAGCACCATAAAGCTACTAGGATACTTGTAGGCTATTAGGAAACTTTGTGTAGCACCATAAAGCTACTAGGATACTAGTAGGCTATTAGGATACTCTGTGTAGCACCATAAAGCTACTAGGATTCTAGTAGGCTATTAGGATACTCTGTGTAGCACCATAAAGCTACTAGGATACTAGAAGGCTACTAGGATACTCTGTGTAGCACCATAAAGCTACTAGGATACTAGTAGGCTACTAGGATACTCTGTGTAGCACCATAAAGCTACTAGGATACTAGTAGGCTACTAGGATACTTTGTGTAGCACCTTAAAGCTACTAGGATACTAGTAGGCTACTAGGATACTTTGTGTAGCACCTTAAAGCACCTACTAGCAACTAGGTGGGTATAAAGAAAGACATACCAAGCCACAGAGAAATCACCTTAACGTAATGTACCTACTAATTTTCTCAAAGACAAAACAAACTCATTCCATTTATGAGAAAAATTCGGGATACAATTTTTCACATTTGTTACATAAATTAAAAGAAACAATAAATAATACAAATTGAAATTTAAATAAAGAAAATGTAGATCGTCTTCCCTCGGCCAACTTCCAAGAGTTTGATAATGTATGAAGATGCTTGGCAGCTTTTGGGTAATTCTCTATACAAGAATTTTCTCACGTCTTGAAGACGTTCTCATCATTCTCAGGATTTGACAAGAGTTACATATTAATGAAACTTTAAACCCCGTCGAGGCTGATGTTCAGTAGTGAAATATATTCATTAACAATTTAGAATCTTTGAATTTCACTAGAACGCCAGAATTTTGACGCATGGATCGACAACGTCCAAAAACCGCAGAGCATTGAGCGTGAAGACCGACATTCCTTATCGCCCCAGCTGCTGCTGCTGCTACTCTCTGCTTGCTGAGCGGCCGCTGGGCTGAGTAAGCCTCTTTCTTACCCTTCTCTTTTTGTATTTTTTTTGTTGAGGGCGGGACATGGCGAGGAGAGAGGCGCCTGGCGACACGACAATCATTACTCCCCCGTCGCCATGCCTGGCGCTCAAGCGGAGGGTGGAGTGGCCCTGGTCTACAACCAGCCCGTTCTCCTAAGGTTTTCCAACGTCAAAAAACTATCATACAAAAATGCCCTTATCCTAACTTACCAGAGAACTCAAAACAGAAAAACGGAACACTATGTCAATTTCGCGAGCCACTACCATTTTCTGGGTCAACAATTTTTAGCCATAAGTAGAGTATACATCAACATGCGACGTTGTATTAGGAGGACAGGTTGCTACGAGGACGGAATTAATTCCCAGGAGACTGGAGGCTTGTGTGACGTAGGCGCTGAAGAGTTGGTTGTGTATGATTAAAGAACTAGACGAGTACCGAGGGCGTCCTCACCCGCTTCTACTGACTTATTTGTGCTTGTAGGATCGAGCATTATATCTGCTCGATATAATCTTCGATCCCTATCTTTCGAATCTTCGGTTGTCTAAAGTATTGATTCCTGGTAAATTTCTCTAATCATATCAGCTATTAAAATTATGAAGGGAGTGTGGCTTTAACAACCTGTTCCTCTAGCTCATTCCATCTTCCAACTACTCTCACGCTAAATGAAAACTTCCTTATGGCTAATAAGAAAACCCAAGACAATATTAGCCACTTGTTACTATGGCTAGTCTGAGTCTCAAGTATCCACCCATGTCGCCTTGGCTCTATTGCTGTTCATTATAAACATTTCGTCAATTTCCATTCAGTCAATCCCCGTAAATATGTTATACGTGTCTATCATGTCCCCCCCCTCTTGTCTCTTTGTCGAGTCGTTATAGGTTGGTAGTTTCCCTTCACTGTGTACTGTCCCTTTAGTCTCCTGTTATCTGTTCCCATTTCCTTCACTTTACACTTGCTCGTATTAAACTCTGGTAGCCATTTCTCAATCTCTGCAACTTGTTCAAGTCCCCTTGGCGAATCCTAAAATCATCTACTGCCACCACTAGCTTCATTCATTTCGCATCATCTGTAAACATCGACCTGTAAAACAACAACTGTAAACATGTTATTTACCAATATTAGAAAGAGAATTGGTCCCAGCTCTGGGGCCAGATTCACGAAAGTACTTACGCAAGCACTTACGAACGTGTACATCTTTCCTCAATCTTTGACGGCTTTGGTTACATTTATTAAACAGTTTACAAGCATGAAAATTTCCCATTCAATTGTTGTTATTGGTATAAACAGCCTCCTGGTGCTTCGGAGCTCATTAACTGTTTGATAATTGTAAACAAAGCCGCCAGAGATTGAGAAAAGATGTACAGGTTCGTAAGTGCTTGCGTAAGTACTTTCGTGAATCTGGCCCCCTGAACCTTGAGGTACTCCACTTGTTACTGTTCGCCAGTCCGACTTCCCCAGCCCCACTTATTGTTACTCTGTGGCTCCAACCTGTTAGATTATTTCTTACCATGTTGTTAGGGCTTGTCCGCTTACTCCCACCTTCCTTTCACGTTTGTTTAGTAATCTTTTGTGAGGTACAGTTTCAATGGTATTTTGACCATCCAGAGATATGCAATCTGCCCATTTGTGTGTGTGTGTGTGTGTGTGTGTGTGTGTGTGTGTGTGTGTGTGTGTGTGTGTGTGTTCTCCGTCACTAGTACTCGCCTAGTTAAGCTTCGGCTCTTTGGTCCCGCCTCTCAACAGTCAATATAGTGGTGTACAGATCCCTGAGTCTACTGGGCTCTATCATATCTACATTTGAAATTGTATATGGAGTCATCCTCCACTACATCACTTCCTAGTGCATTCCATTTAGTAACTACTCTGACACTGAAAAAGTTCTTTCTTCTGTCTCGGTGATTCCTTTGGTCACTCAGCTTCCACCTGTGTCCCCTTGTGCGAGTACCACCCGTGTTAAATTTTGCATCCTTGTCTACCCGGATGGACAAAATTCCCCAGAGAATTTTGTATGCGGTGATCATGTCTCCCTGTGCTCTTCTATCTTCCAGCGACATGAGGTGAAGTTCACACAATTCCTGGTAACTCATGCCTCTTAGTTCTGGGAGGGGTATGTGTGTTTGGGAGAGGGAAGATGGTGAATGAAATTATATGGTTTACATAAATATATTAAACTAAAGGTGAAGTGGATTTTCATAACTGAAATGCTGAATATACTCTGTTAAATTTTTGTATCACATCCACCTGGCAGGGTTCAAGTCCGCTGTGTCGCTCTCAGCTGCCCCAGAGAAAGTCTACACCGGGGCGCCTGTTGACTCCTCCAACATCATCCACTCCGCCTTCACTACCTCCTCCAACACCACGTTGATTCAACCCCCGCCAGTTTACCCCAGCTTCCAGACCCAGAAGGTGGGCACGGGTAGCTCCTCGGCCGTGTTCTCTCCACCGGCGCGGTTCAACAACCAGGTCCTGCCCTCCTTCGCCAACACCACCTCCACTAATGTGACGGTCATCAGAGGCAAGACGGCCTACCTGCACTGCCACGTCCTCAATATTGGCACCAAAACGGTAAGTGACGCAATTGATGTTAGATTATAGGATCAAATTGGTAGGATCAATTGATTATAGGATCAAATTGGTAGGATCAATTGATTATAGGATCAATTGGTGTTAGATTATAGGATCAAATGGTTGGCGGGGTTCTTCTCCCTACTTATGTGGTCTTCTGTCTCCAGCTCCATGAATTATTGGTGCATAGCCTTCGCGGCTTGGTGCTTCTTATGATAATTACTTACTCCACGAATTATTATTCAATTGTGCTTTGAAAATTTACATCTTTGCCATTCACGCATTTAATCGCGTGTTGCACCTGTTTTTCAAAGTGGCCTTCGTAAATACTTAGTGGAGCAAAATAGGCTTGGGCCGAGTTTCATTGTCGTAGGACTAGAGAACATATTTTATCAATACTGTAACAAGGTTAAAGAACATATATTATCAACATCGTCGTAGAACGGCCATACATATATTACCAGAAATCCTCGTTAAGCAACAGCACAACATCGTCGTAGAGCTGGAATTCAAACGTCATCAAAAATTATCTAAATTTTGCTCGTCTTAATATGTTTATGAGCCTAGCATAATTTCTTGAACTAGGACAACCTTTATGTTACATAGTCACCGCCATTCTCAATGTCATGAATTGGTTACTGTATTTTCTGTTGTTGGTTAATTAATTGCTTGTGTGGTGAGAGACTCTGGAGGTTCCACGCTGGGATCTAGTTTGGTGTCTGGAAATCAATTGGAAATCATCGATGCATCTGGAAAAGGAGCGTGAATATTGATTCGTTTACTTCTCATTTTCTTATCAATGAGCTGATTACATCATGCCGATGATGATTAGAGCTATGAGGGCTGATTGCAGGCACCTGTTTACAGAGACTTTGCATGTGTCCTACAGTAATCAACAATGCCTTCCAAAGGAAATGTCAATTATTTCTACCAATCATCTCTCTTGATGAGTGACTCCCCACTCTAATGGTCTCCTTCCCCCCCCCCTTGACAGGAGTAGACGTCTTCTCTCCCTCCCTCAGGATACTAAGTGCGTCCCTGTCTTTCTCTCTTATACAGGTGTCTTGGGTGCGACACGAGGACATCCACGTCCTGACGGTGGGTCGTCTCACCTTCACCAACGACGGCAGGTTCGAGGCCATGAACAAGCCAGGCTCGGACGTCTGGTCCCTGCGGATCAAGTTCCCTCAGCTCCGAGACTCCGGAAAGTACGAGTGTCAGGTGTCGACGCGGCCGTCCAGAGCTCGTATCATCACCCTTAATGTGGTTGGTTAGTGTTGCTGCCACCTGTCTTCCTTATGCCATGGCACAATGGCATTTTCTAGCCTCCCATGGCACAAGGAAGCTGTAATTTTGGCCCCGGGTAGTTTTGTTCGATCACTTGGTAAACAATTACAAAACTTAAAAGCATAATCGCTGTCTAATCTCGCATAAAAAAAAAAATGTAAGCGAGCGCCCTCTCAGCATGGCTTAGACAACTGCAATCGTTACCGCGATGTATGTCTAATTCTGTCTAATAACAAGTACGATAAATAAAAAGGAGTAATTAAGGAATAGTAAAATGTCACTGTATACGTCCTAATATCAACTTCCTTTGATGGTTCTTCCGGTCCTAAGTTTGGGCGACCACACAAACGCTTCCTATAGTCGACAGAAAATTGTAACTGCCTAATTGAGGGATGATAGGCTGCCGTTCCTTGACATGGAATCGTAACGGAGGCAGAGTTCGTATATTTGTTCGGATTTACTCTTGGGAGTCAACCTGTGGTCTGGTGGTGGGGTTCGGAGCCAGTCCGGAGTGTCATATGACAGTCTAGAAACAGTCGTGATGCAGGAACCGTCAATGTCATTCGTGCTAGTTGCTCACTCGTGGTGCCTGTACTCACCTAGTTGTGCTTGCTGGGGTTGAGCTTTGGCTCTTTGGTCCCTTCTCTCAACCGCCAATCAACTGGTGTACAGATTCCTGAGGCAACTGGGTTCTATCAAATTTACATTTGAAACTGTGTATGGAGTCAGCCTCCACCACATCACGGCTTAATGAATTCCATTTACTAACTACTCTGACACTGAAAAAATCTTTCTAATGTCTCTGTGGCTCATATGGGTACTAAGTTTCCACCTGTGTTCGTGTTCTACCCGTGCTGAAGAATTTATCTTCGTCCACTCTATCAATTCCACTGAGAAATTTGCTAGTGGTTATCATGTCTTCCCTTACTCTCCTGTTTTTCAGAGACGTGAGGTTCAGTTCCCTTAGCCTTTCCTCATAGCTCATACCTCTCAGTCCCGGTATGAGTCTGGTGGCATACCGCTGAATCTTCTCTAACTTTGTCGTGTGTTTAACTAGGTATAGACTTCAGGCTGGAGCTGCATATTCCAGGATTGGTCTGACATAAGTGGTATATAAGATCCTGAACGATTCCTTACACAAGTTTCTAAAGACAGTTCTTATGCTGGCCAATCTATCATATGCCGCTGATGATATCCATTAGATGCGGGGCTCTTGGGACCGGTTTGGTGTGATATCAAACCCCAGATCTTTCTCTCTATTTGACTCTAGCAGCATTTCACCTCCCAGATGGTACCTTGTGTTCAGTCTTGTGCTCCCTTCGCCTAACTTCATTACTTTACTCTTTCCTGAGTTGAACTTTAGTAGACATTTTCTAGACCATTCCTCCAGTTTGTCCAGGTCGTCCTGTAGTCTGTCTATCTTCATCTGTCTTGATTTCTCTCATAATTTTTGCATCATCAGCAAACATTGAGAGGAATGAGTTTATACCCTCTGGAAGATCGTTTACATGTATTAGAAACAGGATGGGTCCAAGTACTGAGCCCTGTGGGACTCCGCTGGTTGACATCTCGCCACACTGATGTCTCCCCCCCTCCCTCACCGTTACTCGCTGTTTCCTGTTGCTTAGATAATACCTTATTCACTGGAGCACCTTACTTTTACCCTTGCCTGTTGCTACAACTTTCTGCAGTTCACTCGTGGTGTCTGTGGTTCACTAGTGTGGCATAGATGTAGTTAGGGTTCTATATTTATCACTAGTGTATCATCGATATCACTGGTATGCTAGGAGCGTCATTAGTGTCGCACGTGTGCCAAGTTTGGCACCAAGGTGCCAGGTATACCACAGGTTAACATTGGTCTCACTGATCTGGCACATGTTTCACTAGTGTGCTATTGAGAACTGTAATACGAGGTTAAGGGTAATGGCAAATCCAAGGACAATTAACTAGTAACTATCTGGTTAATTAACTGGATAATCATATCATTATCAATCTTATTAAAGATTAAAATCTAAACTCTACTCAAGGAATCTAATCTAAAATCTAATCACTGAACACCACAAGTAACTAATCAGATTGATCACTGGCCTTTATTTAATCAATGAGTTGATGAATGTTTCGGGGGTTAATCTCTCTAATCTCAATGACTTGCTATCACTTGATTAAATAAATCTTCACAAAGAAACACTAAACTTAATCCCCAAAAGTATAACTAAATCCGACTGCCAACTGGATTACATCTTTCAATACAAAAGGAAAATTAAGGAAAACTTGGTTTCGCTCTTGAAACCAATCATTATAATATTACACACATTATAGAATATATTTATATATTACCACATGATCAAATAATATAAGATTAATAAAACTAGTCAGATGATTATATAGTTATATATATAATATAATTATATATAATAAATCTCTATAATTTATTATTTTAAGTACAGAGAATTAATGGTACTCTGAGAAAACTTGGGAAAATTATATACGTATAAACAATAGGTCAATGGAAAACCTATCCCTACTTCAACAAATTTTTTTTATTAAAATAACACGTCTCAAATTAAAAATAAACAAGTTTGACCTCAGAATGAACTCACATTAACCTACAAGTATATTTTCAACACACTAAAATTTTAGGTTGGTTCTGTAATATATCACTGAAGCTCTCAGCTTAAAACAGAAGTTCAATAACTTCTCCAAACATCAAAAAACTGTCATAAATTAATATCGATAGATAATCACCGAGATTTCTCATCTATCAGGTAAACTTTGGATTCTCAATTGGGAAATTGAGAAAATGATTTATCAATGACACCTGGGTCCTAGATAATTTAATTTAATGAGATAGTAATTTAATTTAATGAGATTGTATTTGGGAGATAAAAATACAGAATCAACACTCAACAGATGACAGTATATTGATACATTGAACTGTAGTTATTGGTGAAACGCACGATAGCCACAGCAAAGGAAGAAGATGTCTCTTCTTCGCTTCGATGGGTTTTACTCACACAAACTGTGGAGAAGAACCAGGCTAACCTGATTAGATTCTCCTCTACGCGAGTATTTATCCAACTTGAGACTAACTTGCGTCTCCCCTTTCTCTAAAATCCCATGACATGGGAACCCTTCCAGTTGGCTGAAGCCAATAAAGAGACCGGCCACTATTATTTTTATCTTGATTGGGGTACCTTTCCTTCCGTCCTTCCTATCCCAGATAATTGTTCTCTTATCCCTTCCAAGTGTTACATAGCCGTACTGGCTTAGTTTTCTCTCCTGACAAATAACCTTCCCTCACTAAGTCTTCTAAGTCTCCTAAGTCTAAGTCTCCTAAGTCTAAGTCTCCTAAGTCTAAGTCTCCTAAGTCTAAGTCTCTTAACCTATCTACCCCTTTTCCTGCCCCTCTTTCGATCGAGTTTATTCAGTGGCCAGACTATGCTATGACTACACTATGCCAGCCCACACTAATGTTCCAGATCTGCACCACCGTCCTCCCATGTTCCCCGGCCAACAACAGGTGGTCTGGCCTGTGCGATAATATTATGCGAATGTGAGCAATACTTGCCTCTACAGGAGCGCGCCGCTCTCACCATTATAAACCTGCCTACACAGGGCTTCACACTAAGTATTTCATGGGTCCTTGCTGCTGCTGCTGGCCTCTGTTACGAGGCTGGGCACAGTCTAGCCAAAAACATTCTCAAAATGCTGCTGCACTTAGTATTATGGTTCGACTTTTGTGTCAGGCGTGTCACTATGGTGGCCTCACAAGGGGCCTCGTAGCCTGGTGGATAGCGCGCAGGACTCGTAATTCTGTGGCGCGGGTTCGATTCCCGCACGAGGCAGAAACAAATGGGCAAAGTTTCTTTCACCCTGAATGCCCCTGTTACCTAGCAGTAAATAGGTACCTGGGAGTTAGTCAGCTGTCACGGGCTGCTTCCTGGGGGTGGAGGTCTGGTCTAGGACCGGGCCGCGGGGACACTAAAAAAAGCCCCGAAATCATCTCAAGATAACCTCAAGATAGATGTGGAGAGCTGAGGAATGGAGAAAGACCTTAACACCAAGTCTAGGTGGTGACAAGCGACTCCTGCCACCAGGGATGGTAGTGGCATCAGCAGCGTCAAAGACTCTTCCACCCTTTATGGCAATTGCTCTCCTTCCGGATTCTCATTCCAGAGCCGAGGGCAGTGATCCCGCCAGGACCCGAGCTGTACGTGGACCGCGGTTCGCCTCTCAACATCACCTGCGTGGTGCCAGACAGCCCAGAGCCGCCAGAGAACGTCTTCTGGTATCACCGGGATAAGGTCTGTAATCACTTTCCTCTTCCTTCCTTACACAGCACACACTACACACACTCGCCCGCCTTCAACCTCAGGAGATTTTCATTATGTAACTATTTAGCCAATCAGCGCGATGTCTGTGTGTGTTATTCCAGACCAGTTCAGTCAGTTTGAACCAACTGGACTCGAGGCAGGATGTGGAGGCAATTTTTTTTTAATTCAATAAAAAATGGACTAAACAGCAAATGTATTAGAACCCATGAATGTCCTCAAAAGTTGAAAATGGTTACAATCTCACTGGTGGCAGCGATGGGATTCCAACAGTAGTTGTTGAAGGCTACTGGCATCATGATGAGATGATGTCAAGGCGCAATGATAAATGCGTCTTGCTATTTAACTGCCAGAGTCACTCGCATACTAAATTAGTCACATCTACATTATTGAATATCCCTAAAATATTAGAGATTGCTTAAATAAGTGCACACCTTGTCATTGACTGTAGCACCGTGCTTTTAGGCATATAACTGCGGTCATTTGCACTGTGTGCGTATGACCACCCACACAAACACACACATACATTCATGGCTTTTGAATTCATTTATTGCATTTTCTTGAAAAAGATTGAATGATAATACTGTATAGGTGACCGCATGGCTCGGGGAGATGACCGAATTTGTGACACAACCTTGGTCTGGTGCCTGAGTCTGTGTCCTAAGCAAGATTATGTCCCTGGCACCAGACCGAGACTGTAACCCTGGAGACCGCAGGTCCCTGGGACCAGTCTGAGGACTTGACATAGGGTCGTAAAATACCCACAACATAATAGCCAATAGCGCAAACATAGGAAGGTTACGCAACTCGACTGAGTGATTATTTACTTCTTGACAAGGCATCACTGGCATTGATGGGAATTTCAGTTTTCCCACGGCTACCAGCCTCAACATAGCGACCATCTTTATCTTGGTGAGGAGCGTTACCATATTAACGAACATCCTCCGTTGGTGGTAGTAAAGTATAGAGAGCCTAAACATTCTTCATTGTTCCCCGGCAGATGGTGTCGTTCGACGGGTCGCGGCGAGGAGTCACCATCACAACAGACAAGGGCCTCGTCACCACCAGCATCCTCGTTATCCCAGACGTCACGGCGCACGATTCTGGTATCTACATCTGCGCGCCGCAAGGCATGAAGGAAGCCTCTGTCAGAGTCAGTGTGTTAAACGGTGAGGTTCCCGCCTGCTGCCTAGGGTGGCCATGATTGTATGTGTACACTTCCCTATTAGTGGGTCTACATGAGAGTGAGGCCTAGTTTCTTATGCCTCGCCAACTAGCCTTCTGCCTGATGCGTTTGAGCCTGATGTGTATGTGTGTGTGTGTGTGTGTGTGTGTGTGTGTGTGTGTGTGTGTGTGTGTGTGTACGTACCAATTGTATACTCACCTATCTGTGCATGCAGGATCGAGCTCTCGCTATAGGAACCCGCTTTTCTAGCCGTTGGGTGTCAAATGCAATGCCTGGCCTAATTCTCTATCATACCTGCTTTTAAAGTCATGAATGGAGTTAGCATCTACAATCTGCTCCTTTAGGTCATTCCATTTATTCACTACGCTTACGCTAAACATCTAAAATTTCTAACATCTCTATAACACGTTGAGTTTCAAGCTTCCATCCGTGCCCCCTTGTTCTATTGTTATTCATTGTAAACATTTCCTCTGTTTCCACCTTGTCAAACCCTCAGAGTTGATATTGTGTCCCTGTGCGCGCGCGCGCGTGTGTACTCACCTAGTACTCACCTAGTTGTGTTTGCGGGGGTTGAGCTCTGGCTCTTTGGTCCCGCCTCTCAACCGTCAATCAACAGGTGTACAGATTCCTGAGCCTATTGGGCTCTATCATATCTACACTTGAAACTGTGTATGGAGTCAGCCTCCACCACATCACTGCCTAATGCATTCCATTTGTCAACCACTCTGACACTAAAAAAGTTCTTTCTAATATCTCTGTGGCTCATTTGGGCACTCGGTTTCCACCTGTGTCCCCTTGTGCGTGTGCCCCTTGTGTTAAATAGACTGTCTTTATCTACCCTATCAATTCCCTTCAGAACACACACTTCAGTGTGTGTGTGTGTGTGTGTGTGTGTGTGTGTGTGTGTGTGTGTGTGTGTGTGTACCCTCCTAGTTGTACTTGCGGGTGTTGAGCGTGCTTGAGCGGTCCCGCCTCTCAATTGTCAAAAAACTGATGTACACGTTACTGAGTTGATTAAGCTTTATCATATCTGGATTTGAAACTGTGTATGGAGTCAGCCTCCACCACATCACTTCCTAATGCATTCCATTTGTCAACCACTCTGACACTGAAAAATTCTTTCTAATGTCTCCGTGTCTAATTTGGGTTCTCAGTTTCCACCTGTGTCCCCTTGTTCGAGTGCCACCCGTGTTAATAGTCTAACCTATATATTCCCCCGAGACTTGGTACGTGGTAATAATGTCTTCCTGAACTTTACCTTCCAGCGACCTGAGTTTCAGTTCATGTAGCCTTTCCTCGTAACTCGTGCCCGTAGTTATGGAACTAATCCGGTG
>NC_091243.1:4128876-4139670 GCF_040958095.1 Procambarus clarkii | reverse complement strand
GCTTCCTGGGATGTGTAACGAAATGGTGGCCTGGTCGAGGACCGGGCCGCGGGGACGCTAAGCCCCGAAATCATCTCAAGAAGAGGGAGAAGCATGCACTATAATAACAAAAGTCAGAACATCGTTCAGGAACCTAAAGAAATAGTCATTAACATCACTGTTCACCGCATGATGGGGGAGGAGACACGATACACACAAAATACAAAGGGTCGAGTAACAGAGTGGAAAAAGTAGATGTTCAATATGAATATCATCAGAACAAGAGGTCATTGTTAGATGTTTGAGAATCAGATAATTTAAAGAGAAAGTTTTCTTTAACGTAATAGTGGGGAAACGGCATGAGATAATATTAGCAGCTTGTAGAATCGAATACCATTCACGATTTCAAAAATATATGATCGGTGAATAGGGTAAGTGGCATTGTATAAGACACCCAGCGATTAGTTGGGGTACAGGAGCTAAATCTATATCCTGCGGGAACAAATAAGTGAATGCACACACACACACACACACTCACATAAATACTCACATTCACATAAGCGCACACACACACACACACACACACACACTCACATAAATACTCACATTCACATAAGCGCGCACACACACACACACACACACACACACAGTACAAGGGGGGGGGGCTAAGGCTGAGTGGAAAGCGCTTAGGACTCGTAATCCTAGGGTTCGGGTTCGATCCTGGCGCCGGCGGAAACAGATGTGCAGAGTTTCTTTCATCCTGATGCCCTGTTACCTACCATTAAATAGGTACCTGGGAGACAGACAGCTGTTACGGGCTGCTTCCTGGGAGTGTGTGTGTGTGTATGTATGGGAGAAAAAAAAGTAGTTAGTAACAGTTGATTGTCAGTTGAGAGGCGGGCCGAAAGAGCAAAGCTCAACCCCCGCATGTATACACAACTAGGTGAATACAACTATGAATACAACACGAACATACAGTACGATACATAGCCTTTTAAGTTGGGAATGGCACATCAAGAATTTTAAGACTTGTGTCTCTCTAACTAGGAGGTTTAAGGATATGAGCAGCACTAAAGAGCTGAGTACACATGGAGAAGAGAAGCATGGTAGTGGCACTAAAGAGCTGAGTACACATGGAGAAGAGGAGCATGGTAGTGGTGCTCAGGGGGTGAAGCCATTGTAGAGGCAAATGTGAAGAGAAAAAAAACAAGGTTCCAACAACAATGGGAAAATATGCAGGAGCAAATGCACAAATAGAAGTTAGAATCAGTAAAAATATTGAAGGAATTGTTGAATATGAGAGAACACTGTATGAACCGGAGGAGATAACCAATAAAAGTGAAGGGAAAAATCTGGAATGGCAATAAAAGTGAAGGGAAAAATCTGGAATGGCAATAAAAGTGAAGGGAAAAATCTGGAATGGCAATAAAAGTGAAGGGAAAAATCTGGAATGGCAATAAAAGTGAAGGGAAAAATCTGGACAAATCTGAAGTACCACAAAACCTCAGATGCAGAATGTTAGACAACGACAATTAAAAGTATAAAAAAGAAGGTAGAAACAGAGAAGATTTTTTAAGAATGTGTTGCATTATATGAGTACTTAGTGGATTATATGAGTACTTAGTGGATTATATGAGTACTTAGTGGATTATATGAGTACTTAGTGGATTATATGAGTACTTAGTGGATTATATGAGTACTTAGTGGATTATATGAGTACTTAGTGGATTATATGAGTACTTAGTGGATTATATGAGTACTTAGTGGATTATATGAGTACTTAGTGGATTATATGAGTACTTAGTGAATTATATGAGTACTTAGTGGATTATATGAGTACTTAGTGGATTATATGAGTACTTAGTGGATTATATGAGTACTTAGTGAATTATATGAGTACTTAGTGGATTATATGAGTACTTAGTGGATTATATGAGTACTTAGTGGATTATATGAGTACTTAGTGGATTATATGAGTACTTAGTGGATTATATGAGTACTTAGTGGATTATATGAGTACTTAGTGGATTATATGAGTACTTAGTGGATTATATGAGTACTTAGTGGATTATACGAGTACTTAGTGGATTATATGAGTACTTAGTGGATTACATGAGTACTTAGTGGAAGAGCCAATTGACAGAGCTAAATTAGAGATGCGACGAATAACTTTTTAAGGTGGGAGAAGTGAGGAATACACCAGGAATGGAGGCAGCTATTAACAACAATGCCATTAGAGAGATTAAAAATAATAGGAAATGGGAACAGATATGCCAAAATCGTAGCGAAAAGTAAGATAGTTGAGAAAAACATAAATGCAAACAGCTCTGCTAATAGCAAACTTCCGAATATTAAAGAGCAGCCAATGTAGATAATGGAGAAAGATAGAACACTGATAATTCAAGGGCTTCCCGGGACAACAACAGAAACAAGGCTGAATGTTTACGAAAAGGAAAAGTATTAGCTCCACACTTCCCTTGAACTTTTATTCCTATATGAGGCTGAGAGAGACTTAGTAGAAATTAATAGCCTGGGTTCATATGCAACAGCACAGGAACGTGGAAGAAATAGACCACTAAAACTGGTATTTGTAAATGAGGTAGTACCCAGAATCCTGATGAGACACAGATCACCTGAGAGAAAAAGGAGGCTTCAGGAAGGTATTCCAGGGGCACACAACAGAGTAGGGAAGAGCAAGAAAATGGGAGATAAGTTGGTGTGAAAAGAGAGAGAAGAGGACGATAGAGGGAACGAGTTCGCAAGTACGAGGTAATGACATGAGAAGGAGGCTGGAGCCTGATAAAAGTCCATAGTAACCGTGAGGAAGGCATATAGTTAAAACCAGTAAACAGTGTTGACAACGAGTAATTAATAAGCTCCAGACTTATATCCTCCCCTCGGCCAAACCTACCAACCTCCCTATTTACATTCCACCCATCCCTTTTCCAGCACGTCTCCATAACTATTTGATCTCAATCGAATTAATCCCTTTTCCAACAGCATATATCAAGAGCCTGCTTCCATCCATCAAGCTCACCTCTCTCCTCTTTACCAATTACCCTCACTCACCACAACTACCTCCACTCTTAGGCTCTCTCCTGTGACCAATCTTCTCTCCTTCTCCATACCATCTACAAATGATTGAACCAAGTACCTCAAGCTGGGAGCGGCCGATATAAGGAACTTTCCTTATGTTGCCTCTGAATACTGACGGCAACGGAGATCACTGAGAAGCTACAGTAGTAGGGAAGAACCTTGAGAAAGTGTAGGAATAGGAAGAGATAGAGGTAGGACTGAAGGGAGGAGAGAAAACCCGCGTTGAAGATGGGGTAACTGGCGAGGAGGAGGAGGAGAGGAGAATAGGCAGAGAAGCAAGGAGACGAGCGTGATGGTGAGAGGGGAATATAATGGCAGGAATTAGTACAGGAAGTAGGAGGAAGGAAGACCTGGATTTGGAGAGAGAGCTGAGGGCTTAAGATGGGGGCTTGGGGGGGGGAGGGGCATACGATCCTAAGGAGATACTGGAAGTGAAGGGGGGGATTAGGGGGGGGGAGTAAAGAAGGGTGCGATACACTTCCCTAATTGTGTTTGTAAGGTTGGACTTTAGCTCCCGAGCCCTTTTCTCCGCTTCACTGACTCTTAACCCTCCTGTTTCTTAAGCAGGTTTAAAAGCTAATGCGTTATGCAAAACATTTTGCTCTACCTTCATCTCACGCAAAATATTTAAGCCACGTGCAACAGGAAGTTTAAAAAGCGGGAGATTAGAGTTTGCGAGTGCCTGGCCAGAAGGATTTCGGGAGATTGAAAGTAGTTTTAAAATTCCGCGAGTTTAGGTTATGGGAGCATTAGTTAAGCTTTACCAAGAGATGGTTATACATATAGGTATTAGCTTACATGAACACAAACGCACAATATATCTTTTTTTCCTTACACACACACACACACACACACACACACACACACACACACACACACACACACACAGGCCTGAGGGGACATGGGTGTAAGCTGGAAACTCAGATGAGTCACAGAGATGTTAGGAAGTTTTCTTTTAGCGTGAGAGTAGTGGGAAAATGGAATGCACTTCAGGAACAGGTTGTGGAAGCAAATACTATTCATAATTTTAAAACTAGATATGATAGGGAAATGGGACAGGAGTCATTGCTGTAAAGAACCAGTGCTTGAAAGGCGGGATCCAAGAATCAATGCTCGATAGTATCGAATGAGAGGAGCAGAATGCTTGATTACCACGAAACATTCTACACCACACTGCACCAGAAGCTCCTTCACAAGCCCGAGGAACGAGCTGGTGTATCTGATATACTGTTAAGAATCAGAAGCTTGGAGTGATAGTCAGACGAGTGTCATAAGCAACAGTTCTGGTCTGTCATATTAATGTCTATAAGAGAGAATATTTGTCCGTCCATGGTTGGAGGCCTGACGCTTTGGGCTAGCCTCACCCAACTTTGCAGGGGGAATGGTCTGGTGTACAGGGCAGGCTAGCGTTAAACAGTTACATACTGACCCCCACAACTGGACCCCCACGTACAGGCTACTATATGCCTGGCTAAATATTTGTAAAATAATTTTTTTAAAACTGTTTTCTTTTTGTAATGTGAAAAATTATGCACCGATCTCGAAAAAAATGAAATATTTTCTATTCATCATATTTTGCTTAAATAGCATAAAAAAGACGATTCACCCACAACTTCTAAGACTTTATCAAACCCTGTCTCTTTCTCAAAGCCAAAAGGAAACTAGAATAGTTTCATATATTTCCTACCGCTAGGCAGCTTCCACTAGCGGACTAATCCGCAAGGCAATTGAGAAACTCTTATATTATTTTATGAGAGAGAGAGAGAGAGGAGAGAGAGAGAGAGAGAGGAGAGAGAGAGAGAGAGAGAGAGAGAGAGGTGGGGAAAGGGGCCGGGTGGTGTGACAGGGAATATGTTTTGGAATAGTGAAAGGAGAAAGGTGTAGAGGGATTGAGAAGGGGATGGGAAGAGCGGGGTGGGAGGAGTTGGGGGTTGGAAAAGAGAGATGAGGGGGAGATTGGGAGACGCCGGAGAGGGGAGACGAGAGGTGTGAGAGGGGGAGAGGGGATGATGCTGGTGAAGAATTGGTGGAGCGAGGGAGAGTACGAGAATTGGAAGCAATTTATTGAAAATAAAGAAAATCACACGGCCTATTAGGCAAATCGGGCCTTGCATAGTAGGCCGAGAAGTGCGTTCTGGTTACTAGGTACGACACACACACATTATATATATATTATATATATATATATTATATATATATATATATATATATATATATATTATATATATATATTAAGAAGCACGTAAATTCACTCGTACTCGCTCACTCACTGCTGTTCAACTCTACACAAGCCGCTTCAAGGTTTAGTGCCCCGGCCAGTGTACCAGTGCATTATACCTGGCACTGTACCGTTCTGTGCAGGTCACTGCACCATTAACTACATCAGTCACTGCACCATTAACTACATCAGTCACTGCACCACTCACTCCATCAGTCACTGCACCACTCACTACGTCAGTCACTGCACCACTCACTACGTCAGTCACTGCACCACTCACTACATCAATCACTGCACCACTCACTACGTCAGTCACTGCACCACTCACTACGTCAGTCACTGCACCACTCACTACGTCAGTCACTGCACCACTCACTACGTCAGTCACTGCACCACTCACTACGTCAGTCACTGCACCACTCACTACGTCAGTCACTGCACCACTCACTACGTCAGTCACTGCACCACTCACTACATCAATCACTGCACCACTCACTACATCAATCACTGCACCACTCACTACATCAATCATTGCACCACTCACTACGTCAGTCACTGCACCACTGCATACGTCACCGCACCAGCCAGTGCCACACACATCAATTGTCACAACAGCGGTCAACACATCAATCACCACTCCGACAGTTACTAGAACCAAATTGAACTGTGTGAGTGTGGACTAAACGTCGGACGAATGGGGGATACGGCCCAAACGGTTTGGGTATCAATTACTGGGTTTATTCCCGCCAGTCTGTGTGACTGCGAACCATGAACTTAATTACAGCACCGCCATGATTGATTCAACACAAGTGAAATGATTTTTTATTAAATATGTTTTACATTTAAATTATGAGTTAGGAATGGTTTGAATTTATTCAGGATTATTCAGTCGGATGCACCGTATAGCACCCACGCTACACGATGGCCAACATATAGGCCATCCACATGTAGGTGGTATATGACATATTTGATATATGCCCATGATACGGTGGTATAGCATACTCTAATACTTTAAAGGCGTTTTTTTATAAGAAAACATGAAAAGTTTCTTCACACACTGCCACACTTTTGTATGGAAGAACTTCAGTTTTCAGAAGCCAGAGGCCAGATTCCCGAAGCAGTTACGCAAGTACTTACGTACGTGTACATCTTTCCTCAATCTTTGATTGTTTTGGTTACATTTATTAAACACTTTAGAAGCATGCAAAATTCCCAATCAACTGTTTTTATTGTTATAAGCAGCCTCCTGGTACTTCGGAGCTCATTAACTGTTTAATAATTGTAAACAAAGCCGCTAGAGATTGAGAAATGATGTACAGAGCCGTAAGTGCTTGCGTAACTGCTTCGTAAATCTGACCGCAGGTCTCCCCCCCCCCCATTGCAAAATCATCTGCAATGATTCTTGTTTATGTCTCTCGTCAACACAGTCTGCAACGGTAACCTATATTTGTAAACAAAACGACGCGAGCGCCGCCCACCATTTGACTTTTAAAATAAGAAGTAAACATTGACAGAAAAAGATATCATGTAATGGATATTCCCTGAACACAAGTGCTGCTGGCTATAGCTTTCTGAATATTTGTCAGCGTTATTCTGTCCTGGAAAACGTTACCGGTCTATGGATGATAAGATTTAGTCCTGGTTTTGGACTGAATCCGTAGGCGGCCAATAGCAAAAGCCTGGGTGAACCGTTTGCCATTCACTAGAAAACAGAAATTGAAACCTTTCATCCACCAGGATGATCAGGTTGATCCACCAGGATGATCAGGTTGATCCACCAGGATGATCAGGTTGATCCACCACCTGATCATCCTGGTTGATGACAGGTTTCAATTTCTGTTTTCTAGTGAATGACAGACGGTTCACCCAGGCTTTTGCTATTGGCCGCCAACGGATGAGTAGTTTTCAAGACAATCCACCCGATCCGGAGCTCAAGAGTTGCCTTCTTGATAGCTTTAGTAAACTTCATCCTGTCGAAAAATTAGCAGCTTTAAAGCCTTCGTGCATTGTTGTTCTTATGAGCTTAATTAGTATTGCACATAATTCAAACTAAAAAAAATAGAAATATGATTCTGTTCCATCATGGAGTTTTCCTGAACATTGCTTAGTCCATCTCACTCATGCATTCCCCCACAGTTGTTCTGGATACATATACATCTTGTCTCGGGAAATGTTCCCAGTATACATGCCAGAATCTTGCTGGCAAGTAACAATATTTTACAGAGTGATGGCAAGGCTTTATTAGATGACAGCACCCTTATTTAAAGGGCAACGATTGACTGGGAACCAGCTCTGAAGATGCACGAAGGTCCGCATGCTATCGACTGCCTCAGGCATGTGCAGAAAGAGAGCAGATGTGTAGGACACGGTGGCCTGCGCAAGAAGCCATGTCCGAGTCCTCTATCAGGCAAAATGTGTCAATGTGTTGTTTAATTGAATGTGCTAGTATATCTCCAAGACGCTTTCCCCACCGTTCCATGATTTAATTTCACTTTTTTTCCTTCAGATCAGAGTGTGGGGGAAAAGGGTGAGAGGAGAAGGTGCGTGAAGGGTGCCTTCAGCGTGGCTACAACTCACCCGTGGGTGGCCATCCCTTAGCCACATGGCCACCACTCTTCTACACGGCCACTATTCTCCCACATGGCCACCCCCTCTTCCTCGTGGCCACCATTCTCCCACGTGGCCATAACTCTGGAATGTGGCCACCATCCTCCAACGTGGGCGTGGCTCTCCAACGTGATCACTACATTCTAAAGCGGCCTATACATTTAAATGTGTTAATATATAATAATCTCCAAGATAAATCAATTTTTGTTATGCTAATCAATAACAAATGCTAAACAACAAGTAAACCCGAACGATGTAATCATCATATAGTAATCGAGAACCAATAACTACTGTCCTCTAGAAACAATTCTAGTGTATCCAGGGTTTTAAATTCCTTTCCGCGTGAACGTTCATCAACCATAAATCGAAAAAGAGAAAAACAAATTATAAAGACCCAACGCTAATGATTTTTTTATATTAAATGAAACCTGAAAATACGGGGAATCCATCCAGAGTGAAACGTCCTTTGCACTGATCAACACCGTAAAATTCTGAGGACGCTAGAAGTGGAGAGAGAGAGAGTTTGCCTTTTCTACCAGGTCTCCCAAGGGCGCCGCCGTCTGGAGGGCTCCACCTCTACAGACTCACACAAACATGGATATACTCCTCTGGGTCATGTTCCTCACGCTCATCAACACCCAAGGTAAGTACAGGGTGGTGGGGATATAATAGCATAGGTATTGTATGCTCAGTTTATTCATCATTATACATATATGCAATGGCTGGTGAGGTGGGATTGGTACTGTGGGATAGCCAGTGGGGTGATCCATGACCTCGCAGGTTCGAATCTTGGTGGAATTATAGATTTGTATATAATGACACGAACATTGGTCAGACAGGCATCAAATATAGATAAAAATGTCTAAGAAAAACAATTCAAATACAATTAAAAAACTTCAAATACAATTAAAAAACTTCAAATACAATTAAAATACTTCAAATACAATTTAAGTCCAGTTTGCATAAGCCTCAGTTAGCCCCTCTGATCCGAAACAGGTTGGCTAAAGGTAACATAACCTGGACGAGAAACTGGCAAGTACAGTTTAATGCTGAAAAGCGCAGTGATATCAGCATGGTTAATAATTATACAGTTACCAGATATCAGGTAGACAATGTGGCAATTGTAAAACCTGAAACGATTCGACTCATCATTATTAGGGATGTTAATGCGTCAATGTACGAGGTAAAGAAAGTAGAATAATGGTGGTTGTTGCTTTTTAAGATTCGCTACCTGGAACAAATAGCTCCAAGTAGCACGGGCTATAGTGAGCCCGCAGTGGACTTATTAATAATGTAATAATGGAATACTGGTGCTTATTTTCCTAAGCGACAGCTACTGTCATTTTTTTTTAATTTACACTAGTTAGGGTCCCATTTAGATCATTCGGTTCAGTTTTGGTCTCCGTATATAGAATATAGAATAGAACGCTTCACTTGAAGCGTTCAGAGAAGGATGGCAAAGTTTATCCCCGGAATTAGACCCTTCTCCTCTGTTAAAAATGATGTTAAAAATGCTTAATTATTATTATTCTCTGCAATACGTAGAGTTAAAGATGACATGATTGAAGTGCAAAAAATGGACGAAGTGGTATAACAGAGGAAATTAATTAGATTTTATATATATATCAATTCAAAATAAAACACGAACAATTTAACTAAATTGGATAAATTTAGATTCAGAAAAGACCTGGGTAAATACTGGTATGGAAATTGGGTTGCTGATTTATGGAACAAATTACAGGGTAACATAATGGATGTGGAATCGCTGTATTGTTTCGGATGTAAGTTAGACGTGGCTGCCTCATTGTTAAGTTCTTGTGGTATCCAAGGGAATATTAAATTAAAGTAGGGTGTTGTTATTTTAAAGTTAGAAGAGAGTTTCCATAGTTTGAAACAAGTCCGATTGGAAGTGTGCCGAGCTCTATTGGGAACTCTATTGTTTTCCCCATATGCAACGATTTTTAGGGGAATGAACTACAACATTTGCAAATTTGCAAACGACACACATAGGGAATGAATTATACTCAGTTGAAAACTCAGAATCCCAAAAAGACGATTTATATAGAATTTTGAATGTGAACGGAACATTGGCAGATTCAATGCAGTGCTGAAAAGTTTAAAATTCCGAGCTTAGGTGATGATTAATAGAGCTACCAGACATTAACTGGATAAAGTTAAAATTCAGAAATCTGAATGCAAAAAAATCTGGTAGTGCCTTAAAATGCCACCAATTTCTTTGTAATTTTAAATTATAGATATATCAGGTATGTCTGAAATATTTGAGTTTGACATATTATTGTTCTAGACAGACTTCACCATTCTTAGTACATTTGTGCATAGCTTTCATTTTAACGATAATTTTTCTTAGTTACATTAATTATCCATTGAAAATATTTTTATTACAATCGACTTGAGGTCCAGGACGGACCGAAACATCGTCGTCCCTTCACTTTCTAATATGTGGTTTGGTCAACATATTTCAGCCACGTTATTGTGACTCCTCGTCTGCATTACCACGTCATTCAGCGCCAAGGTCCACCATCAGGTCACCTCCTATGGTCAGGTCCACCATCAGGTCACCTCCTATGGTCAGGTCCACCATCAGGTCACCACCTATGGTCAGGTCCACCATCAGGTCACCTCCTATGGTCAGGTCCACCATCAGGTCACCTCCTATGGTCAGGTCCACCATCAGGTCACCTCCTATGGTCAGGTCCACCATCAGGTCACCTCCTATGGTCAGGTCCACCATCAGGTCACCTCCTATGGTCAGGTCCGCCAAATCAACCCTTCCATATAAACCATTTATCCCCTCAAAATCCGTTTTATGGAAATCTGGCACCATAACAGCATTTTTCCCCATAGCTTTTCCAAGCTGCGATAATCTGTTTTCC
>NC_091243.1:4091376-4123876 GCF_040958095.1 Procambarus clarkii | reverse complement strand
GTGGAAACAGACGAAATTTTCACACGAAATAATAACAGAACAAGGGGACATGGGTGGAAGATGAAAACTCAGATGAGACACAGAGATGTTAGGAAGTTTTCTTTTAGTGCGAGAGTAGTGGAAAAATGGAATGAACGTAAGGAGCAGGTTGTGAAAGCAAACTGTATTAATAATTTTAAAACTAGGTATGATAAAGAAATGGGACAGAAGCCATTGCTATTAAGAGCTAGTGGCTAGAAAAGCGGGATCCAAAAGTCAATGCTCGATCCTGCAGGCACAATTAGGTGAGTACAAATAGGTGAGAACACACACACACACACACAAGACGACCTAGACAGACTGAGTGAAAGGTCCAACAAATGGCTGTTGAAGTTCAACCCGAGTAAATGCAAAGTAATGAAAATAGGCAGTGGAAATAGGAGGCCAGATACAGGATACAGAATAGGAGATGAAGTACTTAATGAAACGAACAGAGAGAAAGATCTAGGAGTTGACATCACACCAAACCTGTCTCCTGAAGCCCACATAAAAAGAATAACGTCTGCGGCATATGCGAGGCTGGCTAACATCAAAACGGCGTTCAGGAACCTGTGTAAGGAATCATTTAGAATCTTGTACACAACATATGTAAGACCAATCCTGGAGTATGCGGCCCCAGCATGGAGCCCGTACCTTGTCAAGCACAAGACGAAGCTGGAAAAAGTCCAAAGGTATGCTACTAGACTAGTCCCAGAACTAAGAGGCATGAGTTATGAGGAAAGGCTGCGGGAAATGCACCTTACGACACTGGAAGACAGAAGAGTAAGGGGGGACATGATCACAACCTACAAAATCCTCAGGGGAATCGACCGGGTAAACAAGGATGAACTATTCAACACTGGAGGGACGCGAGCTCTCGAGCGCGAGTTGAGGGAGCGCGAGTGGAGCTCTGGCTGTTTGGTCCCGCCTCTCAACTGTCAATCAATTGGTGTACAGATTCCTGAGCCTATTGGGCTCTATCATATCTACATATGAAACTCTGTATGGAGTCTGCCTCCACCACAACACTACTTAATGCACTCCATTTGTTAACTACCCTGACACTAAAAAAATTCTTTCTAACGTCTCTGTGGCTCATCTGGATACTAAGTTTCCACCTGTGTCCCCTTGTTCGTGTTCCACCCGCGCTAATGAGTTAGTCTTTGTCCACTCTGTTAATTCCCCTGAGAATTTTGTAGTACGAGTATTTTGAGAATTTTATATATGTATGAGTATGTGTACATGTATATATAACATTATTGTGTAACTAGCGTCAAAAATTGTTGTTTGCTTAGCGAAACAAACTAGCGGGTTCAGTTCCTGAACCGATTATGCGTCTCTGTAATCTTTTACACCACCGCCCACGGTATGGGTATTGGGTGCATAACAAAGAAATTGAATTGAGGCTCATATAAACAGAATAACATCAGGGGAATCAGTGAATACCGCCTATGTGAGGCCAGTCTAGAGTACGCTGCCCCATCGTGGAACCCCCCATCTAAAAAGCACACATAAGGAAGCTCGAAGAGTGCAGAAGTTTGCAACGAAAGTCGTCCCAGAGTTGCCAGGGATGAGGTATGAAGCAAGACTCAAGGAACTAAACCTAACGACGCTAGAAAAGAGGAGGGACATGATTCAAACGTATAAAATACTTATGGGAATTAACAGGGTGGAAATAACAAATGTTTTAAATGAACACCAAACAAGCAAGCAAGCACGGATGGAAGCTTGAGATTCAGATGTGTCAGAGTTGTTAGAAGTTCCTTTTTAGCGTAAGTGTTGTGTGTGACTGAAATAACCCAAAGGAGCAGGTAGTAGAGGCAAATTCTATTCAAAACTTTAAAAGCAGGATTGATGGGAAAGTTGGTCAGGAGTCATTACATTAGACAAACCGGCGACTAGAAAAGTGGGGTCCAAGAACTAGTGATCACCCCTGCAGACACAAATATGCGAGCACACACACACACACACACAGAAGACATAAGAGTTAGGGGACATGATCACCACATTCAAGATTTTCAAGGGAATTGATAGGGTAGATTAAGACAGGCTATTTAACACAAGGGACACACTCACTAGGGGACACAGGTGGAAACTGAGTGCCCAAATGAGCCACAAATATATTAGAAAGAACTTTTTTTAGTGTCAGAGTGGTTGACAAATGGAATGCATTAGGCAGTGATGTGATGGAGGCTGACTCCATACACAGTTTCAAGTGTAGATATAACAGAGCCCAACAGGCACAGGAACCTGTACACCAGTTGATTGACGGTTGAGAGGCGGGACCAAAGAGCCAGAGCTCAACCCCCGCAAGCACAATTAGGCGAGTACAATGATCTTAAATAGACCCACCGCAGCGTAGACAGTTCAAACGAAGAAAACAAGAGAAACTTTAAGTGATGCAAATCACACACGAAGAAACGACTTCGTGCAATGCTTGCACGTACAGGTCAAGACGCCGTGTAACCATTGTACACGTACAGGCCAAGACGCCGTGTAACCATTGTGCACGTACAGGTCAAGACGCCGTGTAACCATTGTACACGTACAGGCCAAGACGCCGTGTAACCATTGTGCACGTACAGGTCAAGACGCCGTGTAACCATTGTGCACGTACAGGCCAAGACGCCGTGTAACCATTGTGCACGTACGGGCCATGACGCCGTGTAACCATTGTGCACGTACGGGCCATGACGCCGTGTGACCATTGTGCACGTACGGGCCATGACGCCGTGTAACCATTGTGCACGTACGGGCCATGACGCCGTGTAAGCATTGTGCACGTACGGGCCATGACGCCGTGTAACCATTGTGCACGTACAGGCCATGACGCCGTGTAACCATTGTGCACGTACAGGCCATGACGCCGTGTAACCATTGTGCACGTACGGGCCATGACGCCGTGTAAGCATTGTGCACGTACGGGTCAAGACGCCGTGTAACCATTGTGCACGTACAGGCCAAGACGCCGTGTAACCATTGTGCACACCTATTGCTATAGTCCACAACTCCTCAATGAAACAAGCTACCTGACTGCTGAAAAAAACATAAGAACTTAAGAATGAAGGTACTTGCAGAATGCCTATTGAATGCCAGAGATGCTCATACGAGGCAGCTCCTAATTATATCCACCCAATCACATATATATATGTCCAAACTACGCTTGAAACAATCATGGGAACCTACTTAAGAACATAAGAACACGTTAAAACGTTACACATTAAAACGGATAACATGTAGCCAATGATCAAAAAGGGGAATAAGAACCATTGAGCCACAGATCTATCACAAACAACTGTTCACATAAGGTTACTAAAAAGGCTGAGCCGAGGCTGGCCGAACACTTATTTCAGACAAATTTTGTTTCCAAATATAAGCCAAGTCACATTCTGCTTGACAAATATATCAGAGGTTTACACCAAGACGAAACAAACGAACACAAAGCGAGTAAACCTGTGAAACTGCTCCGCAAAGGAACTTTCACAAAAGAAACTGCTACTCAAGCTAAAGAAGGAGTCTAGCTTATTGGAACATGCGCTAAGATGGGTTGAGGGACTACCTCCCATGAAGGCAGCAAAGCACAAGTGAATAAGGAGGTAATGGGGTAGAAAAAGTAGAATGAAGATGGTGTAGAATGGAGATGGTGGAGTAGAATTGAATGAATTAGATATAAGTGGAGAACTTCTAGCATGCAAAATAAGGCCAGGCTTGTTCCTAATATGCGTCAACGACCATACTGGAAATTAACACCTCCATAAAAATGTTACTTAATGTGCCAGAGCTAATAAGAAGACACAGAACAGAGGGGGACTGTGTTATCTGGAAAGCGAACTCGCCACACTCCTGGAAGTGGCCCAATAAATGGCTAATAGATTTGAATCGGATGAATGCAAAGTTGTGAGTCGATGAACAGGTGTATGAAGACTCCTGCACAGGATAAAAGGGGGAAATATTCCTTGCTAAAAGATTACTAAACTGGATTATGGAGTACCTCGCTGCTACTAAACAGAAATTTCCGGTAACAGGAGGGACTTCAGTGGAGATGGGTCACAAGAGAGAGAGGAGTATCACAAAGGTCAGTACTAGGGGGCCAATACTAATCCCGATATAGGAAAAGAAACTTAATGGGAACACTGATGTATTTATTGATGACCAAACATCACTGATGTATTTATTGATGACGGTTTTTCCATCAGAAAAGGGAAAAACGACGATGTTTCTGTCCGTCTTGGACCATTTTGAAGTCGTGTGAGAAGAAATTGAGTGATTGATGAAGATTAAGTCACCCAAGAGGTGGCATGGGTATGAATAGCCCGTAAAATTAAGAGGAGGAACGAGCTAATAATGAAAAAAAGGAGAGCGAGGCGGGGAGCAGGTGAGAGAGGAAGGTAATTTATAAAAGGTGAAGGGTACGAGTGGAAGAATGGGATGACACAGTCAGTTACAGCCCCCCCTACTGTGCCAGGTAAGTCCACTACGGGGTCACCATAGCCCGTGCTACTTGTTACAGCCCCGCTCCTGTGCCAGGTAAGTCCACTACGGGCTCACCATAGCCCGTGCTACTTGTTACAGCCCCGCTCCTGTGCCAGGTAAGTCCACTACGGGCTCACCATAGCCCGTGCTACTTGCAACTTTTTGTTTCTAGTTGCTGCATCTGAAACAACAACAACAGAATGGGATGAGTGAGAGAATGGGGAAAAATGGGGAGAGGTAAGAATAAGAGGAACATAAGAAACAAAGAAATGCTTAAAAGTCAGGTCACGTTTGCTCTAACCGTCTTAGCAAAGGTGACCTGACTAAAGCCTATCCCATTTTCTTACCCCCTTTTCTTTTTCTGACCTTCCTCTTATTCTTACGTCTTCCCATTTTCCCCATTCTCACACTCATCCCATTCTTTTTTTTCACCTCACCCTTCTTCTTTAAATTACCTTCTTCTCTTACCTGCTCCCCCACCTCGTTCTCATTTTCTTTATTAACTCGTTTCTTCCTCCCTTCCTCTTACGGGCTCGCCATATCCCGTGCTACATGGACATTTTAGTGCCGAGTAGCTAAATCTAAAAACAACAACAACAACTCTCTTCCTCACACACACATGACTTGAGAATGGTCCAGGACGGACCGAAACGTCGTCGTCCCTTCACTTTCTAGTGTGTGGTTTGGTCAACATATTTCAGCCACGTTATTGTGACTCCTCGTCTGCATCGAAGGAGAAGTAACGGGGAGATGATATGAAATAACATGAGCGCATCGGTGCGCACGAAACTGACCCACATTAGAATGGTATTCACGAACCTGGGAGAGAAGGAACACCTCTACATTATTGTACACGAAATATGTTAGGTGAATTTTTCAGAAATATGCCGCCCGAGCGTGGACTACGCTCCATAGGAGGAATACAACTATATGTTCATAGTACAGAGGAATGCAACAAGGCTCGTTAAGGAATAGTGAGGATTAAGGAATAGTGTGGCTTAAACTACAATGGGATACTCAAGAAGTACATCCTCAACCCAACTCATTCTCCTGTTTAGATAGTAATTTTTGTACCTATGTTGACTATCGTACATATAATGATGTAAACGGCAATTAAAGAGTAGGATGTGGTACTATTCACTTTATAGTCCGAAAAAATATAGCTAAAAAACAAACCTAAATATTCATAGGCCTAGTATAGCACATATACGTACTATATTAGGCATCAGGATAGCGTGTATTAGGGCTAGGAAGGTTAGGTTTCCTTTGCAACATAAATACAAAACCTTTACCGCTTGTTGACCAGACCACACACTAGAAAGTGAAGGGACGACGACGTCTCGGTCCGTCCTGGACCATTTACAATCGACTTGAAAATGGTCCAGGACAGACCGAAACGTCGTCGTCCCTTCACCTTCTAGTGTGTGGTCTGGTCAACATACTTTAGCCACGTTATTGTGACTCATCGCCTTTACCGGTTTGTCCAAATTCAATAGTACCGATTTCTACTTTCTAACAGCATATTACGTCAATGTATGTATGATGGTCCTCATCGTTACTATAACAGCTACCAAAACTGGAGGCTGGGCTGCCTCAACACACTTGAGGTGATGAAATCGACAAGACATGATAACTATATACAAAATTCTCTGGGAAAGTTTTAAGGCAGATTATAAGTGTAGAGTATTAGGCAAGTTAGAGGGACGTGGATGGGAACTTGAGAGGCAGATGAGATACAGGAGAGTTAGAGAAGCCAACAAAATGAAGTAGACTTCGAGAGGGAAATATTAGAGGAAAGCGCCAAGCCATTACGACTATATAGCACTTGGAAGGGGTCAGGATAAGGATTTGGGATGGGACTAGGGGAAGGAATGATGCCCAACTACTTGGACGCTCGGGGATTGAACGCCGACTTGCATAAAGCGAGACCGATAGAAACTAGAAACTAATGCAATATTTCCCAAGTGGATGTGATAAGAAAGTGGAGAGTCGAGAGTTACTTCATTAGACAAATGACACCAGATAAGACGAAGCTGAGGAGCCGGCGCACGACCCGGCAAGCATTTGTAGGCGAATTCACACACACACATTCAGGAGATCTGGAGCTCGGTCTTCACCAACACGAACAAGTACAAACAGTGAGGCCGAGATGTATAGACCCCCCCCCCCTCTCTTGCTCTGACGTCACACTGGAGGGTGAAAGGCATTGCGTTCGGACAATGGCTTCGGCCTCGGATGTGAACAATGTGTTGTGTCGGAGGTTCTGGCATTAAGAATGACCGAAATACTATGCATAATTCATCATTGTTATAATGAGACACGAATATCATTCTTAGCATAAGAGCTCACAAGACAGCCACCACACACATCGTACGCTGTAAACATATGACGGGCGCAGTGTCGTACGACCCCCTCACAAGTGGTCGCACGATACCAAGTGCACGGGGTGAGTATATGCAAGGTTCATTACCGGTTGTATATGATGAGTTCTGGTGTATATAACAATCCACTGTAATGCAGGCGATGAGTCACAATAACGTGGCTGAAGTAAGTTGACCAGACCACACACTAGAAGTTGAAGGGACGACGACGTTTCGGTCCGTCCTGGACCATTCTCAAGTCTTGAGAATGACTTGAGAATGGTCCAGGACGGACCGAAACGTCGTCGTCCCTTCAACTTCTAGTGTGTGGTCTGGTCATCAATCCACTGTAATGTTCCACTTAACAGGTTGCACATTTATGAGACAACCTGCATATGTTACCGTCCACTGTATACATACAGAGTTGCTGCAACAAATAAGATTAAGCTATCTTATCTTGAGGTTATCTTGAGATGATTTCGGGGCTTTAGTGTCCCCGCGGCCCGGTCCTCGACCAGGCCTCCACCCCCAGGAAGCAGCCCGTGACAGCTGACTAACACCCAGGTACCTATTTACTGCTAGGTAACAGGTGCATAGGGTGAAAGAAACTTTGCCCATTGTTTCTCGCCGGCGCCTGGGATCGAACCCAGGACCACAGGATCACAAGTCCAGTGTGCTGTCCACTCGGCCGACCGGCTCCCAACAACAAAGTTAAAAACAATTTCATATAATTGCAAGGATTTTTCCTCTCAGGATAGACAGAGTCCGGGAAGAGATATTGATTTATCGGCTGCTTCGTTCGTCCTAAGTGAATATTCACCAAATGGTTCTTTTGTCAACTGTGGTGCATATTTTATGACTGTTGTACAGCTCAGTTAGGTCACTTTGACCACACCACACACTAGAAGGTGAAGGGACGACGACGTTTCGCTCAGTCCTGGACCATTCTCAAGTCGATGGATAATGTCAAATGTATGCAACTACTTGGGCGTTGTTAAATCTCGGTTGTAAACTTATTTGGGTTGAAACTCTACATTGTAAATAAAGGTGTCCTCGACCACTTCTGTATCCAGCTCATTCCACTTGCCGACCATCGTCTCTACAGAGGAGGTGTTGCCTCACTCCTCACTGGCTTATCTATGTTCCAAACGTTCACCCTTATTATTGGGTTATTTAACTCGAGAAGACCAACCCATCTCTGTCTATATCCGTCAGTATCTTGTATGTCGTGATCATATCTCCTCTGATTAATCCTTTATCTAATGCAGTCTAGACTGAGCTCTTTATCTTCTTTGCATTGATTGTTCTTAGTTTTACCCAATCCTTATCTCGTAACTTTCTAATGTTTCAACTTTCTGATGTTTCCAATGTTTACTTGGCTTCTCTGGTTAGGAATTTCAGGTCGTTGTGTATTTACAATTTGTACTTAGTATTTGTACTTGTAGGATGGAGATGCTAGCTCTTGGAACCCGCCTTTCTAACTCTCTGTTTGTCTACTGTGCGGCCCCTGGACCCATTTTTCTCCATCATACCTATTCTACTTTTTGTGTATCGGGACTGCAACTGTATTTTGTATATCGACGACTGCGCACGCACACACATCATCGGTTGATTGACAGTTGAGAGGTGGGACCAAAGAGCCGAAGCTCAACCCCTGCAAGCACAACTAGGTGAATACACACACACACACACACACACACACAAGAGTAAGGGGAGACATGATAACCACCTACAAAATTCTCATGGGAATTGACAGAGTGGACAAAGACAAACTCTTCAGCACGGGTGGGACACGAACAAGGGGGACACAGGTGGAAACTTAGTACCCAGATGAGCCACAGAGACGTTAGAAAGAATTTTTTCAGTGTCAGGGTAGTTAATAAATGGAATGCACTAGGAAGTGATGTGGTGGAGGCTGACTCCATACACAGTTTCAAATGTAAATATGAGAGAGCCCAGTAGGCTCAGGAATCTGTACACCAGTTGATTGACAGTAGAGAGGCGGGACCAAAGAGCCAAAGCTCAACCCCCGCAAGCACAATTAGGTGAGACCAATTAGGCGAGTACAAAGATGTTTCCAGCCACAACAAACAAACTCCCCGCTACCTATTTACCACTATGTGAACAGATGCATTAGGTGGAAGTAACTCGCCATTTATTTCTGTCTCAGCCGGAAATCCAGCCCAAGTTCGTGAACTGCGAACCCCGAACGATGTCCACTCTGCCGTATGTGTGTGTGTGTGAGAGAGAGAGAGAGAGAGAGAGAGAGAGAGAGAGAGAGAGAGAGAGAGAGAGAGAGAGAGAGAGAGAGAGAGAGAGAGAGAGAGAGAGAGAGAGAGAGAGATGTAAGGGATATGCTGTATCCCTGCCGCTCTTTCCTTCACTTAATGTCTTAATAATCATTTCATCCTTCCTCATTTAACTTGGCCCCTTCTTCCTTCCTTCAATAACTTTACTTTATTGAGAGAGCCACACACTATAAGAGTCGGTAATAAAGCACTCATCACAGCTGCCATCAACCCCCTGAGGGATAAGAAACACTCACACAACATAAACAGGTAAATGCACACCACTTGAGAGAGGGAGGGACTCCAGTACCGCTGAAAGGGCGGATGATGAATCTAAATTGGAGCAATCAACGTGTATTACACAAGCCGAGATTAACCACTGTTGGGCCCCGATACGAATTAAGGCAATTGTGCGTTTTGTTAGAGGAAAATGCTAGCGAGTTAGTTGGTTTGAATGGACTCCGTTTGACGAAATATACTTGTGAAAGTGCCTGGAATTAGGGTGTTTAAAAGCGTGTGTGAGTTGATGGACGAACTGCTGCTTCACCAGCTGTCAGTTTTATATATTAAGTACGGAAAATTACCCACAGCTGGTTCACAGATGCTCAAATGTTTAAGATAAACTAATTAATTTATTATCTTATCCGGTCTGCGACTCCTGGTGTTTCGAAGAATATATTTGTTTACTAACGAGGGTTAATACATGAATTCTGAATGACGAACAGGCCAAACTCCTTACTTGGCTTGTAAGCCAAGTCCTCTTTACGGTCAGTAAATTAAGCCTTCTTAGTGACAAGTAAGCCATGTCTCTATGTACCTTGTTTCATGGAACAAGCTTTTGTTTTGCTTTTAGTCCATCCACGTGTGTGTGTGTGTGTGTGTGTGTGTGTGTGTGTGTGTGTGTGTGTGTGTGTGTGTGTGTGTGTGTGTGTGTGTGTTTAGTCCTTCCGCGTTACTTGTGAGAGGAGTGATAGTGAGAATGGTCGAATATGCGAGACCGTAACACACCACACTTTACCTTTCATATCATTATCATTAGCAACTGTTCCATATTCCCAGTAATACCCAAGCCTGAGACGCATGTGTGTACACAGTCACTCCAAATATTTTTGTTTTCCGTCAGTGAAATCGGTGTTATGACTCAAATATCGTGTTGTATAGTTAAGACTTCTCTCATAGATTAAACCTGTTCTCGTCTCTGCCTCCTGTACCAGCATATTTCTTAATATGCATTATATTTGCTTCATGGTTGAAACACATTCAGTGTCAACTTGTGGTGTTGTTGAGGTGGTCAGGTCATCCGCCACCTCGTTCACCACTATTCCAATATGAGATGAAATCCACATGAATTGCATTTTTATGACCTTTCAGCTTTATCTCATTTATCTTTTTCTTTTAATCCTAAACTATAGTCATGAAGATTGGATTTCGACTGTTTAAGGAATCAAGTGCTGCTCGGTTACCGGCACATACGAAAACATTTTTTCGTCTTGAGGTACTTCCTCCAAACCAGTCAGAATGTCCTGCAGTTCAGCTTGTGTAGATGAAATATAATTACTAAGTCGAAATAAAATTTTATTGTCTATAGTTCCATACTCTGTGTATTCCCATATATATTTTATGTTGTATAAAATTTGATACAATTTGACACCACACGGCCAACCCTGCTATCTTTTGCCACCGACTCGTCACAATAGTTTTTTTTTTAGTTTAGTTCATTTATTATGCACCCCATACCCATCTTGTGGGCGGTAGTGGAAAGGGTTACAGAGGCATATAATGGGCTTAGGGACTGAACCCCACAATTCATTTAGCTAAGCAAGTTACAATCTTGATGAGCTAGTAACAAAATTCAATATAAGTCAATATATACACATCAACAATGGGTTCGAGATCGACCTCAAGTATAGGTTCGTCACAATATACATGCAAACTATTGTTTCTTGGTTACCAAGATATCATGCCTCCATATAAACACCGTAGTTGTCCCCTGATCATGCAGAGCCTTTTTCATCACGAATGGTACAATTTGTACCACCCAAACACCTGCACCAGGAATCACTTATTTTGATTAAAGGAAACAGTAGAACAACAGAAGTTCACTTACACCGCATCAGGCTTGGATACCCATGTGCATGTGAAATAGGCTTACAGGTTCCAGAAGATGAGAGGAAATGTCAGCACTGTGGAGAAATGCTCGAAACTCCGCTTGAACATTACTTAACACAGTTACAAACCCAATACGATTTCAACTAACATTCAACAGAGCAGAAGAAGTTGTTAAACACATTGGGCATTATCTTACTGAAGCGACCATACGAGTCATAAATACTCATACTCCGCCTAAGTAAAACAGAAACAAGAACACTAAGTGGGCCAGCCAGAGGCTTAGGACCCGCGCAGGAATATCCCTGAAAAAATACAATAGGTTTTTGGTGCTTTTTTTTTCTCGATCAGCGCCTCGAGAGGATGCAGTCGAGCGTTACATAATGTGCCGATATGATTTAGTTCAGCCTTTTTACTCTCGCAGGTGTATCCCACAGCCATGCCCAGGTACTTGTGCTTCTGAACACGGTGCTGTTCCTTCTCATTTAGAGTAAGTTGTATATTCGCTTCCTACATTCAGAGGCACGAAAGGAAAGCGCACTGACAACCTATTAGTTAAACGCACATTAATGATATTATTTAAAAAGACACATCGAACACTGTTTAAGAAGGCCAGATGTAAATCTGTGTATATATCACACACACAGATCACACTAACGTGATGCATCAAATGAACAAATCCACAAGGGCCGTGAGGATTCGAACCTGCGTCCGGGAGCATCCCAGACATTGCCTTAATCGACTGAGCTACGACAGGGTAAAATTTGATTTTTATTGATTGAGGGTGATTTTTACCCTGTCGTAGCTCAGTCGATTAAGGCAGTGTCTGGGATGCTCCCGGACGCAGGTTCGAATCCTCGTCACGGCCCTTGTGGATTTGTTCCTGTGTATATATGTATGTAGGTTAGATAAGCATTTTAAAAGCACTACAATCACCTTCTGTGGTTGATTGTTCGATAAATCACTAAAATGTATGTTTAACAAACCTCTAGCCCTGTCCTCGGAGGACAGAAGAAAATGTATATATGGGGTTAACATTGTAAATGTGTGGCCACGTCTTTGATAAAAATAATAATAATAATTACACACAAAAATCACAATAGCATGATGCATCAAATGAACAAATCCACAAGGGCCGTGACGAGGATTCGAACCTACGTCCGGGAGCATCCCAGACGCTGCCTTAATCGACTGAGCTACGACATGGTTAAAAAGAGTTGAAACCAGAAGTTCTACTGAACTTACTTGGATCCTCCGAGACACAAACCAGGGTATTACACAACTCCCCCAAACACTCGAGCTATGTCAATAGGCCGTTCTACTTCTTCGCCCTTCATTACACACAGGCAGCGTCTGGAATGCTCTCGGACGTAGGTTCAAATCCTCGTCATTGCCCTTGTGGATTTGTTCATTTGATGCATCACGCTATTAGGATTTCTGTGTGTAATGAAGTATGAGCGAAGAGGTAGAATGGCCTATTGACATAGCTCGAGTGCATGGGGGGAGTTGTGTAAAATCCTGGTTTGTGTCTCGGAGAGGCTGCAGGATCCAAGTAAGTTCAGTAGAACTTCTGGTTTCAACTCTTTGGACCATGTCGTAGCTCAGTCGATTAAGGCAGCGTCTGGGATGCTCTTGGACGTAGGTTCGAATCCTCATCACTGCCCTTGTGGATTTGTTCATTTAAAACCTATTAACTATATATCGCAGAAACTTTTCTTAGGCCTAAATAGGTAATCCTACGCCTAATATATGCCATAATAAGTCGAATTGTGTGACTTTGTCTTCTGTACCAGGCCTAGGAAAATTTAAGTTTGGGTGCTGCGTGCTTTCTCGGGCACTTTATTCAGTGAATAGTAAGAATTGTGGAAATTTTGGCTCGTAACAGACAATATCTGTTATATCTGTTGACAATATCAACACTGCCATCTATAGTAACTATTGGTATTATAATTTTAAATGACAGGTTGTCCAATTTCAAAATTAGTAATACAGCAGCTTTCTGTAATATGGGCGAGGTACCCAATGGGCATAATACCCAAGAAAGAACGCTAATTCAACATTGAACGTTGATAACATTGATTCAACATTTAATTATCGTTACTCTTTAACACTGTGGCTACTGAGTAAGAGGTGGAGGAGGATACGAGGCCCCACTCTCCGTCTGCAATGGACGGTAGAGCGACCGTCTCGCATCATGCAGATCGGCGTTCAAGTGGTTGACCGACTGCCCAAGTGGTTGGACACTATTCCTCTCCTCCGTCCTATCCTAAATCCTTATCCTCATATCCCTTCCAATTGCTATATAGTCGTAATGGCTTAGTGCTTTCTCCTGATAATTATCTTGTCTCACCTTAAAACAAATATAATGTATTTTTTACCTTTCGTGTAAACAAAGATCTTAACGATTTTAATCGCTGCTAACTTTAACTAGATGATCCTCCTGGTTGCCGTGTGAAGGTTTCTTGGGCACATGGCTTGGTTTCTTCACATGCAAAGACAAACATTCTCTATGTAACAACGTGCACGAGATTATACGTCTATTTTATCGGAAAAGGTCTGCTATGTTCCCTCGAGCCCATCATAGCTCACAGAAACGAGATTTTGGAATGAACCTTGACAGTCCGTCGCCTCATTCATTTACCCTATATGCTTGCAGGCTGCTCAACAACCGTGATCACTGAGCACACTACTGTGCTCTACTGTGCCCACCATCCACACCATCGTACATGTGTCTGTCCAGTTTCAACCATCCCTGACTTCTCGTCCGTCTTTGACTTGCTGTGTCAGTGTACCAAGGTTACTGGGGGAGACAAAGATCTTCAGGTAATCATCTTTTCTAAACAGAGTTCGCTGCTGTTTTAAGCTCTTGGGTCACAGTTCTTCCCTCAGAGCCTCTGACCTAATATGAGCCCCAAGTGGGTGACGTCTGGAGAAAGGTACCATGACACTAGTTAGCCAAGTTCTCTGTGTGACCAGTAAGCCGTAATAAGTCTTCTCGGCAGCACGTAAGGCCGTCTAAGTGGCAATTAAACCAAGCTTTACCAGTGACCTGGAAACATAAGACTCTTGAAACACTAATAATCGAAGCCATCTAGCTGGCCAGTTAGCAGAGCCAGAGCCGACTGTGTGAGTATTTCACTAAGTGTAACTATATGCCCCGTATGACTATATGACTGAAGGGCTGACTGTAAGGTCGTACGCCTGTGCTCCTGAGTATGTGTGGTTTGGCCAAGTGGGCCAAACAGTGCCAGTGTGGTTTGGCCAAGTGGGCCAAACAGTGCCAGTGTGGTTTGGCCAAGTGGGCCAAACAGTGCCAGTGTGGTTTGGCCAAGTGGGCCAAATAGTGCCAGTGGTTAGAACACAAAGCAATCTCGAAAACCAGCAAAGGGGGAGCAAAATAAATATATACACAGGCACAATGCTCAAGATTACGAGGCAATTTAGCTAATGTCTGCGTATTAGAGTTGCTAAAATAATTTGGGGAAAAGATGAAAAAAGAGAGTATGCGGAGACTCGCTAATGTGGTCTAGGTCCCTCTCACACGAGGCTATAGTAACCCCGCCCCACTGTCCGCTCGTAGCCAGTATTATGCAAATATAATGACCTCTACACATGAATAGGCTCGCGTGCTCGACGTGAATCCCCACACTGTACAAAAATTAGTTTTCCCACCGCCTGGTACTGTTTACATAAATTAAAGCGGGAAAAACCGGCTAATCTAGAGAGCTTAATAGTTTTTTTTTTTCATCCAGGAAAGTTAGAGAAAGAAAGAAAGATGGAACAATTTATTTCAATCATGAATAACAATATATTTTACATTTTGTTTATCATACAACTGTCCTATTGTCTTGTAACTTGGCATTATGTAGGAATCCTGGTAGAACAACAACACTTCTACCCAACAGGACCAAGAACAAAATAGTCTGGCTACAAATTACCGAGTGATATTTTCACTCGTTAGGAATAAAATTCAACGAAACAAAAAGAATGACACAGGGTGGGGCCGCTACGTTAGCATAAGCTAATGGAACCAGGGTAATTCTGGCCTGGCTGTGTGACTGTTGAATGTGTAACTGGGTGACTGTGTCCATACGGCAATCTGACTGAGTGTGTGTGTGTGTGTGTGTGTGTGTGTGTGTGTGTGTGTGTGTGTGTGTGTGTGTGTGTGTACTCGCCTAATTGTACTCGCCTAATTGTGCTTGCGGGGGTTGAGCACTGGCTCTTTGGTCCTGCCTCTCAACCGTCAATCAACAGGTGTACAGGTTCCTGAGCCTATTTCATATCTACACTTGAAACTGTGTATGGAGTCAGTGTGTGTGTGTGTGTGTGTGTGTGTGTGTGTGTGTGTGTGTTTGTAATGTGTGTGTGTGTGTGTGTGTTATTTGGTGACTGTAACTATGACTGAGAGACATTACGACTGTGTGAGTATTTCACTAAGTGTAACTATATGCCCCGTATGACTATGACTGAAGGGCTGACTGTAAGGTTGTACGCCTGTGCTCCTGAGTATGTGCGGTTATGTGGCAATTTGCGTGTGTGACGGTGTGGCTATTTTACGGAATAACTATGTGAAGCCTCTGCATGATATACGTGGGCCCTTGCCTAATAATATTCGTGGTCTCTGATCCTGTTAGCAGGAAAGCTTTGTGCTGGCACACGCTTGTGGTATCCAACACCCCACGATCTACCGGCGTCCACCGGGCTGAAAATCCGTTCTGGGCATTTCAGGTGCTTCTATGTGCGATAAAAGCTTCGGATCTGCCGTGAATTACAGAGGCTTCGGTCTCTGATATTTCTACCTGGAATCAGTTTCCGGGTGGAACATTTGTAAAGCATTACATATAACATATACAGAGAGTTCTCGTCCACATTTAGGTAAATACTCATTAACCCAGATCCCACCTGTTCCTCAGTTTATGAACGAAAACCACTTTACGCATGAAGCAACTGATTACGCTCAAGCGTAATCCGTTGCTTGAACCATGCAGTCCTCATCAACAAAGGATAAATGCGTATTAATCCACGCAGCCGCCAAACCTGCTGTTTATGAATGACTAAACCGCTTACTCCCAGCTGGTGACACCTGTCCTCAAGGCAGGTTCATCAGTGGCAGCGCCTGAATTCAAAGACACATTCAATAATGTAAACATACTGTGATTTATTTTTTTGTCTGCATATATAAGGTAATATTATTGCATACTAGAATGTGCTGTATATTTAGGCCTGACATTAGCTGGGTGATTAGGTTCTGTTTGCCATTATTGGTATTTGAAGTACTTGAATGAAGCATTTAGAGGTGCAATTCGCAGACCGTCCTCATTAACAAAAGGCCAAAAGTGATTCCATGCACCCGCCAAACCCCCTATTTATGAATGTGAATCGTTTACACACGACTCACAACTGATACACGTCCGAACACGTCCGTAACAAGTGCTTCGCTGACGACTTTTGTTCGAACCACAACACTGTGAATGCTTCACCCACGTACTACAAATTCAAATAATCGCCAACAGAACCTAAACATCTAACCTAACCTAACCTAACCTAACCTAACCTAACCTAACCAATACCTAAATATGCACAGTATGCTAATATTTAACAACATTAATTTATATATGAGAAAGTTCCTATTTTGGAGGAACAGCATGTTAAAATTGATTAATGCGTGTTTGGGGTCGACCACTGGATGGAATGGACTTGGTGTGAGGACGGGTTGGCAATTTGAGCAATGGATATTAAAGAAACACTGCTTGAGAAAAATACAGAGTTGAGTTGTATGTCAGTTTGTTTTTTCATTCATAAACAAGAGGGTTTAATGACTGGAGTAATGTACATTTGGCGTTTGTTGAAGAGGAGAACAACCTTTTTTTAAGTCCAGGCTCGTTAAAGCGGCGGCCGTCTCACAATACACCTAGTTTTTACGTATTGTACATTAAAAGTAAGTTTGTTCTCGTATATAAATTATTAGTATTTATTCAATGTTTATGGTCTTCAGTGAAGCACTGTTCGAGAAATGTTCGAATGCCATCATTTTAGAGTCGTTTGTAAACAGTCATTAATTCATAAACATGGGGTTTGGGGGCTTGATTAACGAGCATTTGTCATTTGTTGATGAGGATGGGTTTAGGGACAAATTGGATGGCATCCGAATATTTCTTGAACACTTGTTATATATATATATATATATATATATATATATATATATATATATATATATATATATATATATATATATATATATATATATTGTATATACATACACTTGTATATATATATATATATATATATATATATATATATATATATATATATATATATATATATATATATATATATGGGGGGAGGGTTATGCAGGGGGGAGTTGTGTAAAACCATGGTTTGTCCCTTGGAGAGGCTGCGGGATCCAGTAAGTTCAGTAGAACTTCGATTTCAACTCTTTTTAACCCTCTCGTAGCTCAGTCGATTGAGGCAGTGTCTGGGATGCTCCCGAACGCAGGTTCGAGTCCCCGTCACGGCAATTGTGGATTTGTTCGAATGAAAATATTCACTCATTTAATGCCTTGGCAATCCATTTTTTAAGGGGGGGAGGGGGGAATGCATGCAACTGCCTTTGCCACAACTTAGTTAAGGAACTATTCCTTCATCCCTCTCCCTCTATATCTCGCTCTCTCTCTCTCTCTCTTTCATCTTGCTCTTTTATTCCGAACCTTCTCTTCATCTCCCAGAGGCAGGCCATCACTGTCCAGCTCATTTAACACGCAGAAGTTTTACCCCGAGAATGAGGTTCCAGCTTTGATCCCTCAACAGCACCAGCGCCCGAGGATGGGGCAGACCTCGGGCACTGACAGGTAGCTAGCACTACACCCTCCAGCATCATCACGTACCACGCAGACGAGAGCGCCGCGGTAATAACATAGCTAAGACGATTTTTGTGAGAAAAAAAGCGGGTTATTGATTACGAAGAGAAAGAAGAAACGTATAAAAAAACCATTCTAGTGAAATCTAGTGAAGAGATAAGATAGTGTGTGTGTGTGTGAGAGAGAGAGAGAGAGAGAGAGAGAGAGAGACAAAAGATAAAGGAGCAGAGAGGCGAGGACGCAGCTCGTGATACAAAAGAAGAGATACAAAGGCGAGGCCACAAGAGGAGAGAGCCAGAGAGAATTCTGTTTGCCTACTCTCTTACCTCTTGGAAGAATATGTGTCAACACTCCCAATGTCTGGGGGCCAGGCTCTTGCACACACACAGTATAATATATATATATATATATATATATATATATATATATATATATATATATATATATATATATAATGTCGTACCTAGTAGCCAGAACGCACTTCTCAGCCTACTATGCAAGGCCCGATTTGCCTAATAAGCCAAGTTTTCATGAATTACTGTTTTTTCGGCTACCTAACCTACCTAACCTAACCTAACTTTTTCGGCTACCTAACCTATAAAGATACGTTAGGTTAGGTAGGGTTGGTTAGGTTCAGTCATATATCTACGTTAATTTTAACTCCAATAAAAAAAAAATTGACCTCATACATAATGAAATGGGTAGCTTTATCATTTCATAAGAAAAAAAATACAGAAAATATATTAATTCAGTAAAACTTGGCTTATTAGGCAAATCGGGCCTTGCATAGTAGGCTGAGAAGTGCGTTCTGGCTACTAGGTACGACATATATATATATATATATATATATATATATATATATATATATATATATATATATATATATATATACATATATATACATATATATACATATATATACATATATATAACTGACAACTCACACCCCAGAAGTGACTCGAACCCATACTGCCAGGAGCACTTTGCAACTGGTTTACAGGACACCTTAACCACTCGACCATATATATATATATATTTTTAAATAAGGGTGAATATGACCGAAAGGGTAAGATTAATGATTCTAACATGAATCTTTCCAGTATTTCTTATATTTTTCTTCACTGTCGAGGGAAATTTAAAATATTAACTTTCCAAAGTTCATTTTCACACTTTATTATGGTCTGTCGCCTAGGGATGTGTTGCGTTAACTCTTGGTAACATTATCAAAGACAGTTCGAATGGTTACAAGTTCGTGGGTGCCGGATATATATCCGAGAATGAGGTGAAGGTGAAGCACTAACACAAATCCCAGTGTTTTAATATATAGTGCTATATATAAATGCACTATATATAGCACATATACAGTGCCTATATGTGCTATACTAGGCCTGAGAATATTTAAGTTTGATTTTACTTTATTTTTTCCAGACTCTAAAATTAATAGTATAAAAAGTGGTACACTGGTGGACCATCACACTACTTATTAAGACTTTCCACCCAGATAGTTACTATCAGTACTATTATTTCACGAGGATGGGTTGTACAGCACACCTTCCAAACGTTGGTTCACGATTACGTTTCACAACATATTTCGTCATAATAATAATCATTGAATAACTGTTTATGATTAATAAGAAAAAACGGCTCTTTATTCAAGCACTTTCTTACTCTCCAGAGTTTGTGTAGCACCATAAAGCTATTAGGATACTAGTAGGCTACTAGGATACTTTGTGTAGCACGATAAAGCTACTAGGATACTAGTAGGCTATTAGGATACTCTGTGTAGCACCATAAAGCTACTAGGATACTAGTAGGCTACTAGAAGACTTTGTATAGCATCAAAGCTACTAGGATACTTTGTGTAGCACCATAAAGCTACTAGGATACTAGTAGGCTATTAGGAAACTTTGTGTAGCACCATAAAGCTACTAGGATACTAGTAGGCTATTAGGAAACTTTGTGTAGCACCATAAAGCTACTAGGATACTAGTAGGCTATTAGGATACTCTGTGTAGCACCATAAAGCTACTAGGATTCTATTAGGCTATTAGGATACTCTGTGTAGCACCATAAAGCTACTAGGATACTAGTAGGCTACTAGGATACTTTGTGTAGCACCTTAAAGCACCTACTAGCAACTAGGTGGGTATAAAGAAAGACAAACCAAGGCACAGAGAAATCACATTAACGTAATGTACCTACTAATTTTCTCAAAGACAAAACAAACTCATTCCACTTATGAAAAAAATTCGGGATAAAATTATTCGCATTTGTTACATAAATTAAAAGAAACAATAAATAATACAAATTGAAATTTAAATAAAGAAAATGTAGATCGTCTTCCCTCGGCCAACTTCGAAGAGTTTGATAATGTATGAAGATGCTTGGCAGCTTTTGGGTAATTCTCTATACAAGAATTTTCTCACGTCTTGAAGACGTTCTCATCATTCTCAGGATTTGACAAGAGTTACATATTAATGAAACTTTAAACCCCGTCGAGGCTGATGTTCAGTAGTGAAATATATTCATTAACAATTAAGAATGTTGAATTTCACTAGAACGCCTGAATTTTGACGCATGGATCGACAACGTCCAAAAGTCGCAGAGCATTGAGCGTGAAGACCGACATTCCTTATCGCCCCAGCTGCTGCTGCTGCTACTCTCTGCTTGCTGAGCGGCCGCTGGGCTGAGTAAGCCTCTTTCTTACCCTTCTCTTTTTGTATTTTTTTTGTTGAGGGCGGGACATGGCGAGGAGAGAGGCGCCTGGCGACACGACAATCATTACTTCCCCGTCGCCCTGCCTGGCGCTCAAGCGGAGGGTGGAGTGGCCCTGGTCTACAACCAGCCCGTTCTCCTAAGGTTTTCCAACGTCAAAAAACTATCATACAAAAATGCCCTTATCCTAACTTACCAGAGAACTCAAAACAGAAAAACGGAACACTGTCAATTTCGCGAGCCACTACCATTTTCTGGGTCAACAATTTTTAGCCATAAGTAGAGTATACATCAACATGCGACGTTGTATTAGGAGGACAGGTTGCTACGAGGACGGAATTAATTCCCAGGAGACTGGAGGGTTGTGTGACGTAGGCGCTGAAGAGTTGGTTGTGTATGATTAAAGAACTAGACGAGTACCGAGGGCGTCCTCACCCGCTTCTACTGACTTATTTGTGCTTGTAGGATCGAACATTATATCTGCTCGATATAATCTTCGATCCCTATCTTTCGAACTTTCGGTTGTCTAATGTATTGATTCTTGGTCAATTTCTCTAATCATATCAGCTATTAAAATTATGAAGGGAGTGTGGCTTTAACAACCTGCTCCTCTAACTCATTCCATCTTCCAACTACTCTCACGCTAAATGAAAACTTCCTTATGGCTAATAAGAAAACCCAAGACAATATTAGCCACTTGTTACTATGGCTAGTCTGAGTCTCAAGCTTCCACCCATGTCGCCTTGGCTCTATTGCTGTTCATTATAAACATTTCGTCAATTTCCATTCAGTCAATCCCCATAAATATGTTATACGTGTCTATCATGTCCCCCCCCCCTCTTGTCTCTTTGTCGAGTCGTTATAGGTTGGTAGTTTCCCTTCACTGTGTACTGTCCCTTTAGTCTCCTGTTATCTGTTCCCATTTCCTTCACTTTACACTTGCTCGTATTAAACTCCGGTAGCCATTTCTCAATCTCTGCAACTTGTTCAAGTCCCCTTGGCGAATCCTAAAATCATCTACTGCCACCACTAGCTTCATTCATTTTGCATCATCTGTAAACATCGACCTGTAAAACAACAACTGTAAACATGTTATTTACCAATATTAGAAAGAGAATTGGTCCCAGCTCTGGGGCCAGATTCACGAAAGTACTTACGCAAGCACTTACGAACGTGTACATCTTTCCTCAATCTTTGACGGCTTTGGTTACATTTATTAAACAGTTTACAAGCATGAAAATTTCCCATTCAATTGTTGTTATTGTTATAAACAGCCTCCTGGTGCTTCGGAGCTCATTAACTGTTTGATAATTGTAAACAAAGCCGCCAGAGATTGAGAAAAGATGTACAGGTTCGTAAGTGCTTGCGTAAGTACTTTCGTGAATCTGGCCCCTGAACCTTGAGGTACTCCACTTGTTACTGTTCGCCAGTCCGACTTCCCCAGCCCCACTTATTGTTACTCTGTGGCTCCAACCTGTTAGATTATTTCTTACCATGTTGTTAGGGCTTGTCCGCTTACTCCCACCTTCCTTTCACGTTTGTTTAGTAATCTTTTGTGAGGTACAGTTTCAATGGTATTTTGACCATCCAGAGATACGCAATCTGCCCATTTGTGTGTGTGTGTGTGTGTGTGTGTGTGTTCTCCGTCACTTGTACTCACCTAGTTAAGCTTCGGCCTCTCAACAGTCAATATAGTGGTGTACAGATCCCTGAGTCTACTGGGCTCTATCATATCTACATTTGAAATTGTATATGGAGTCATCCTCCACTACATCACTTCCTAGTGCATTCCATTTAGTAACTACTCTGACACTGAAAAAGTTCTTTCTTCTGTCTCGGTGATTCCTTTGGTCACTCAGCTTCCACCTGTGTTCCCTTGTGCGAGTACCACCCGTGTTAAATAATCCATCCTTGTCTACCCGGATGGACAAAATTCCCCAGAGAATTTTGTATGCGGTGATCATGTCTCCCTGTGCTCTTCTATCTTCCAGCGACATGAGGTGAAGTTCACACAATTCCTGGTAACTCACGCCTCTTAGTTCTGGGAGGGGTATGTGTGTTTGGGAGAGGGAGGGGGAAGATGGCGAATGAAATTATATGGTTTACATAAATATATTAAATTAAAGGTGAAGAGGATTTTCATAACTGAAATGCTGAATATACTCTGTTAAATTTTTGTATCACATCCACCTGGCAGGGTTCAAGTCCGCTGTGTCGCTCTCAGCTGCCCCAGAGAAAGTCTACACCGGGGTGCCTGTTGACTCCTCCAACATCATCCACACCGCCTTCACTACCTCCTCCAACACCACGTTGATTCAACCCCCGCCAGTTTACCCCAGCTTCCAGACCCAGAAGGTGGGCACGGGTAGCTCCTCGGCCGTGTTCTCTCCTCCGGCGCGGTTCAACAACCAGGTCCTGCCTTCCTTCGCCAACACCACCTCCACTAATGTGACAGTCATCAGAGGCAAGACGGCCTACCTGCACTGCCACGTCCTCAATATTGGCACCAAAACGGTAAGTGACGCAATTGATGTTAGATTATAGGATCAAATTGGTAGGATCAATTGATTATAGGATCAAATTGGTAGGATCAATTGATTATAGGATCAAATTGGTAGGATCAATTGATTATAGGATCAAATTGGTAGGATCAATTGATTATAGGATCAAATTGGTAGGATCAATTGATTATAGGATCAATTGGTGTTAGATTATAGGATCAAATGGTTGGCGGGGTTCTTCTCCTTTACTTATGTGGTCTTCTGTCTCCAGCTCCACGAATTATTGGTGCATAACCTTCGCGGCTTGGTGCTTCTTATGATAATTACTTACTCCACGAATTATTATTCAATTGTGCTTTGAAAATTTACATCTTTGCCATTCACGCATTTAATCGCGTGTTGCACCTGTTTTTCAAAGTGGCCTTCGTAAATGCTTAGTGGAGTAAAATAGGCTTGGGCCGAGTTTCATTGTCGTAGGACTAGAGAACATATTTTATCAATACTGTAACAAGGTTAAAGAACATATATTATCAACATCGTCGTAGAACGGCCATACATATATTACCAGAAATCCTCGTTAAGCAACAGCACAACATCGTCGTAGAGCTGGAATTCAAACGTCATCAAAAATTATCTAAATTTTGCTCGTCTTAATATGTTTATGAGCCTAGCATAATTTCTTGAACTAGGACAACCTTTATGTTACATAGTCACCGCCATTCTCAATGTCATGAATTGGTTACTGTATTTTCTGTTGTTGGTTAATTAATTGCTTGTGTGGTGAGAGACTCTGGAGGTTCCACGCTGGGATCTAGTTTGGTGTCTGGAAATCAATTGGAAATCATCGATGCATCTGGAAAAGGAGCGTGAATATTGATTCGTTTACTTCTCATTTTCTTATCAATGAGCTGATTACATCATGCCGATGATGATTAGAGCTATGAGGGCTGATTGCAGGCACCTGTTTACAGAGACTTTGCATGTGTCCTACAGTAATCAACAATGCCTTCCAAAGGAAATGTCAATTATTTCTACCAATCATCTCTCTTGATGAGTGACTCCCCACTCTAATGGTCTCCTTCCCCCCCCCCCTTGACAGGAGTAGACGTCTTCTCTCCCTCCCTCAGGATACTAAGTGCGTCCCTGTCTTTCTCTCTTATACAGGTGTCTTGGGTGCGACACGAGGACATCCACGTCCTGACGGTGGGTCGTCTCACCTTCACCAACGACGGCAGGTTCGAGGCCATGAACAAGCCAGGCTCGGACGTCTGGTCCCTGCGGATCAAGTTCCCTCAGCTCCGAGACTCCGGAAAGTACGAGTGTCAGGTGTCGACGCGGCCGTCCAGAGCTCGTATCATCACCCTTAATGTGGTTGGTTAGTGTTGCTGCCACCTGTCTTCCTTATGCCATGGCACAATGGCATTTTCTAGCCTCCCATGGCACAAGGAAGCTGTAATTTTGGCCCCGGGTAGTTTTGTTCGATCACTTGGTAAACAATTACAAAACTTAAAAGCATAATCGCTGTCTAATCTCGCATAAAAAAAAAAATGTAAGCGAGCGCCCTCTCAGCATGGCTTAGACAACTGCAATCGTTACCGCGATGTATGTCTAATTCTGTCTAATAACAAGTACGATAAATAAAAAGGAGTAATTAAGGAATAGTAAAATGTCACTGTATACGTCCTAATATCAACTTCCTTTGATGGTTCTTCCGGTCCTAAGTTTGGGCGACCACACAAACGCTTCCTATAGTCGACAGAAAATTGTAACTGCCTAATTGAGGGATGATAGGCTGCCGTTCCTTGACATGGAATCGTAACGGAGGCAGAGTTCGTATATTTGTTCGGATTTACTCTTGGGAGTCAACCTGTGGTCTGGTGGTGGGGTTCGGAGCCAGTCCGGAGTGTCATATGACAGTCTAGAAACAGTCGTGATGCAGGAACCGTCAATGTCATTCGTGCTAGTTGCTCACTCGTGGTGCCTGTACTCACCTAGTTGTGCTTGCTGGGGTTGAGCTTTGGCTCTTTGGTCCCTTCTCTCAACCGCCAATCAACTGGTGTACAGATTCCTGAGGCAACTGGGTTCTATCAAATTTACATTTGAAACTGTGTATGGAGTCAGCCTCCACCACATCACGGCTTAATGAATTCCATTTACTAACTACTCTGACACTGAAAAAATCTTTCTAATGTCTCTGTGGCTCATATGGGTACTAAGTTTCCACCTGTGTTCGTGTTCTACCCGTGCTGAAGAATTTATCTTCGTCCACTCTATCAATTCCACTGAGAAATTTGCTAGTGGTTATCATGTCTTCCCTTACTCTCCTGTTTTTCAGAGACGTGAGGTTCAGTTCCCTTAGCCTTTCCTCATAGCTCATACCTCTCAGTCCCGGTATGAGTCTGGTGGCATACCGCTGAATCTTCTCTAACTTTGTCGTGTGTTTAACTAGGTATAGACTTCAGGCTGGAGCTGCATATTCCAGGATTGGTCTGACATAAGTGGTATATAAGATCCTGAACGATTCCTTACACAAGTTTCTAAAGACAGTTCTTATGCTGGCCAATCTATCATATGCCGCTGATGATATCCATTAGATGCGGGGCTCTTGGGACCGGTTTGGTGTGATATCAAACCCCAGATCTTTCTCTCTATTTGACTCTAGCAGCATTTCACCTCCCAGATGGTACCTTGTGTTCAGTCTTGTGCTCCCTTCGCCTAACTTCATTACTTTACTCTTTCCTGAGTTGAACTTTAGTAGACATTTTCTAGACCATTCCTCCAGTTTGTCCAGGTCGTCCTGTAGTCTGTCTATCTTCATCTGTCTTGATTTCTCTCATAATTTTTGCATCATCAGCAAACATTGAGAGGAATGAGTTTATACCCTCTGGAAGATCGTTTACATGTATTAGAAACAGGATGGGTCCAAGTACTGAGCCCTGTGGGACTCCGCTGGTTGACATCTCGCCACACTGATGTCTCCCCCCCTCCCTCACCGTTACTCGCTGTTTCCTGTTGCTTAGATAATACCTTATTCACTGGAGCACCTTACTTTTACCCTTGCCTGTTGCTACAACTTTCTGCAGTTCACTCGTGGTGTCTGTGGTTCACTAGTGTGGCATAGATGTAGTTAGGGTTCTATATTTATCACTAGTGTATCATCGATATCACTGGTATGCTAGGAGCGTCATTAGTGTCGCACGTGTGCCAAGTTTGGCACCAAGGTGCCAGGTATACCACAGGTTAACATTGGTCTCACTGATCTGGCACATGTTTCACTAGTGTGCTATTGAGAACTGTAATACGAGGTTAAGGGTAATGGCAAATCCAAGGACAATTAACTAGTAACTATCTGGTTAATTAACTGGATAATCATATCATTATCAATCTTATTAAAGATTAAAATCTAAACTCTACTCAAGGAATCTAATCTAAAATCTAATCACTGAACACCACAAGTAACTAATCAGATTGATCACTGGCCTTTATTTAATCAATGAGTTGATGAATGTTTCGGGGGTTAATCTCTCTAATCTCAATGACTTGCTATCACTTGATTAAATAAATCTTCACAAAGAAACACTAAACTTAATCCCCAAAAGTATAACTAAATCCGACTGCCAACTGGATTACATCTTTCAATACAAAAGGAAAATTAAGGAAAACTTGGTTTCGCTCTTGAAACCAATCATTATAATATTACACACATTATAGAATATATTTATATATTACCACATGATCAAATAATATAAGATTAATAAAACTAGTCAGATGATTATATAGTTATATATATAATATAATTATATATAATAAATCTCTATAATTTATTATTTTAAGTACAGAGAATTAATGGTACTCTGAGAAAACTTGGGAAAATTATATACGTATAAACAATAGGTCAATGGAAAACCTATCCCTACTTCAACAAATTTTTTTTATTAAAATAACACGTCTCAAATTAAAAATAAACAAGTTTGACCTCAGAATGAACTCACATTAACCTACAAGTATATTTTCAACACACTAAAATTTTAGGTTGGTTCTGTAATATATCACTGAAGCTCTCAGCTTAAAACAGAAGTTCAATAACTTCTCCAAACATCAAAAAACTGTCATAAATTAATATCGATAGATAATCACCGAGATTTCTCATCTATCAGGTAAACTTTGGATTCTCAATTGGGAAATTGAGAAAATGATTTATCAATGACACCTGGGTCCTAGATAATTTAATTTAATGAGATAGTAATTTAATTTAATGAGATTGTATTTGGGAGATAAAAATACAGAATCAACACTCAACAGATGACAGTATATTGATACATTGAACTGTAGTTATTGGTGAAACGCACGATAGCCACAGCAAAGGAAGAAGATGTCTCTTCTTCGCTTCGATGGGTTTTACTCACACAAACTGTGGAGAAGAACCAGGCTAACCTGATTAGATTCTCCTCTACGCGAGTATTTATCCAACTTGAGACTAACTTGCGTCTCCCCTTTCTCTAAAATCCCATGACATGGGAACCCTTCCAGTTGGCTGAAGCCAATAAAGAGACCGGCCACTATTATTTTTATCTTGATTGGGGTACCTTTCCTTCCGTCCTTCCTATCCCAGATAATTGTTCTCTTATCCCTTCCAAGTGTTACATAGCCGTACTGGCTTAGTTTTCTCTCCTGACAAATAACCTTCCCTCACTAAGTCTTCTAAGTCTCCTAAGTCTAAGTCTCCTAAGTCTAAGTCTCCTAAGTCTAAGTCTCCTAAGTCTAAGTCTCTTAACCTATCTACCCCTTTTCCTGCCCCTCTTTCGATCGAGTTTATTCAGTGGCCAGACTATGCTATGACTACACTATGCCAGCCCACACTAATGTTCCAGATCTGCACCACCGTCCTCCCATGTTCCCCGGCCAACAACAGGTGGTCTGGCCTGTGCGATAATATTATGCGAATGTGAGCAATACTTGCCTCTACAGGAGCGCGCCGCTCTCACCATTATAAACCTGCCTACACAGGGCTTCACACTAAGTATTTCATGGGTCCTTGCTGCTGCTGCTGGCCTCTGTTACGAGGCTGGGCACAGTCTAGCCAAAAACATTCTCAAAATGCTGCTGCACTTAGTATTATGGTTCGACTTTTGTGTCAGGCGTGTCACTATGGTGGCCTCACAAGGGGCCTCGTAGCCTGGTGGATAGCGCGCAGGACTCGTAATTCTGTGGCGCGGGTTCGATTCCCGCACGAGGCAGAAACAAATGGGCAAAGTTTCTTTCACCCTGAATGCCCCTGTTACCTAGCAGTAAATAGGTACCTGGGAGTTAGTCAGCTGTCACGGGCTGCTTCCTGGGGGTGGAGGTCTGGTCTAGGACCGGGCCGCGGGGACACTAAAAAAAGCCCCGAAATCATCTCAAGATAACCTCAAGATAGATGTGGAGAGCTGAGGAATGGAGAAAGACCTTAACACCAAGTCTAGGTGGTGACAAGCGACTCCTGCCACCAGGGATGGTAGTGGCATCAGCAGCGTCAAAGACTCTTCCACCCTTTATGGCAATTGCTCTCCTTCCGGATTCTCATTCCAGAGCCGAGGGCAGTGATCCCGCCAGGACCCGAGCTGTACGTGGACCGCGGTTCGCCTCTCAACATCACCTGCGTGGTGCCAGACAGCCCAGAGCCGCCAGAGAACGTCTTCTGGTATCACCGGGATAAGGTCTGTAATCACTTTCCTCTTCCTTCCTTACACAGCACACACACACACACACTCGCCCGCCTTCAACCTCAGGAGATTTTCATTATGTAACTATTTAGCCAATCAGCGCGATGTCTGTGTGTGTTATTCCAGACCAGTTCAGTCAGTTTGAACCAACTGGACTCGAGGCAGGATGTGGAGGCAATTTTTTTTTAATTCAATAAAAAATGGACTAAACAGCAAATGTATTAGAACCCATGAATGTCCTCAAAAGTTGAAAATGGTTACAATCTCACTGGTGGCAGCGATGGGATTCCAACAGTAGTTGTTGAAGGCTACTGGCATCATGATGAGATGATGTCAAGGCGCAATGATAAATGCGTCTTGCTATTTAACTGCCAGAGTCACTCGCATACTAAATTAGTCACATCTACATTATTGAATATCCCTAAAATATTAGAGATTGCTTAAATAAGTGCACACCTTGTCATTGACTGTAGCACCGTGCTTTTAGGCATATAACTGCGGTCATTTGCACTGTGTGCGTATGACCACCCACACAAACACACACATACATTCATGGCTTTTGAATTCATTTATTGCATTTTCTTGAAAAAGATTGAATGATAATACTGTATAGGTGACCGCATGGCTCGGGGAGATGACCGAATTTGTGACACAACCTTGGTCTGGTGCCTGAGTCTGTGTCCTAAGCAAGATTATGTCCCTGGCACCAGACCGAGACTGTAACCCTGGAGACCGCAGGTCCCTGGGACCAGTCTGAGGACTTGACATAGGGTCGTAAAATACCCACAACATAATAGCCAATAGCGCAAACATAGGAAGGTTACGCAACTCGACTGAGTGATTATTTACTTCTTGACAAGGCATCACTGGCATTGATGGGAATTTCAGTTTTCCCACGGCTACCAGCCTCAACATAGCGACCATCTTTATCTTGGTGAGGAGCGTTACCATATTAACGAACATCCTCCGTTGGTGGTAGTAAAGTATAGAGAGCCTAAACATTCTTCATTGTTCCCCGGCAGATGGTGTCGTTCGACGGGTCGCGGCGAGGAGTCACCATCACAACAGACAAGGGCCTCGTCACCACCAGCATCCTCGTTATCCCAGACGTCACGGCGCACGATTCTGGTATCTACATCTGCGCGCCGCAAGGCATGAAGGAAGCCTCTGTCAGAGTCAGTGTGTTAAACGGTGAGGTTCCCGCCTGCTGCCTAGGGTGGCCATGATTGTATGTGTACACTTCCCTATTAGTGGGTCTACATGAGAGTGAGGCCTAGTTTCTTATGCCTCGCCAACTAGCCTTCTGCCTGATGCGTTTGAGCCTGATGTGTATGTGTGTGTGTGTGTGTGTGTGTGTGTGTGTGTGTGTGTGTGTGTGTGTGTGTGTGTGTGTACGTACCAATTGTATACTCACCTATCTGTGCATGCAGGATCGAGCTCTCGCTATAGGAACCCGCTTTTCTAGCCGTTGGGTGTCAAATGCAATGCCTGGCCTAATTCTCTATCATACCTGCTTTTAAAGTCATGAATGGAGTTAGCATCTACAATCTGCTCCTTTAGGTCATTCCATTTATTCACTACGCTTACGCTAAACATCTAAAATTTCTAACATCTCTATAACACGTTGAGTTTCAAGCTTCCATCCGTGCCCCCTTGTTCTATTGTTATTCATTGTAAACATTTCCTCTGTTTCCACCTTGTCAAACCCTCAGAGTTGATATTGTGTCCCTGTGCGCGCGCGCGCGTGTGTACTCACCTAGTACTCACCTAGTTGTGTTTGCGGGGGTTGAGCTCTGGCTCTTTGGTCCCGCCTCTCAACCGTCAATCAACAGGTGTACAGATTCCTGAGCCTATTGGGCTCTATCATATCTACACTTGAAACTGTGTATGGAGTCAGCCTCCACCACATCACTGCCTAATGCATTCCATTTGTCAACCACTCTGACACTAAAAAAGTTCTTTCTAATATCTCTGTGGCTCATTTGGGCACTCGGTTTCCACCTGTGTCCCCTTGTGCGTGTGCCCCTTGTGTTAAATAGACTGTCTTTATCTACCCTATCAATTCCCTTCAGAACACACACTTCAGTGTGTGTGTGTGTGTGTGTGTGTGTGTGTGTGTGTGTGTGTGTGTGTGTGTGTGTGTACCCTCCTAGTTGTACTTGCGGGTGTTGAGCGTGCTTGAGCGGTCCCGCCTCTCAATTGTCAAAAAACTGATGTACACGTTACTGAGTTGATTAAGCTTTATCATATCTGGATTTGAAACTGTGTATGGAGTCAGCCTCCACCACATCACTTCCTAATGCATTCCATTTGTCAACCACTCTGACACTGAAAAATTCTTTCTAATGTCTCCGTGTCTAATTTGGGTTCTCAGTTTCCACCTGTGTCCCCTTGTTCGAGTGCCACCCGTGTTAATAGTCTAACCTATATATTCCCCCGAGACTTGGTACGTGGTAATAATGTCTTCCTGAACTTTACCTTCCAGCGACCTGAGTTTCAGTTCATGTAGCCTTTCCTCGTAACTCGTGCCCGTAGTTATGGAACTAATCCGGTGGCATACCTTCGAACCTTCTCCATCTTAATCTTGTGTTTGATTAAGTCCTTCTCTATATCTTTATCCCCCTCTATTTCTAGTTTCATTTTTCTGTTCCTTTACTATATTGCTTTCCACCTGATGTGGCTGTGAAGCAATTTGAGTTGGGTCTTTGTTTTACTTGCCATGTCATTTCATACTGTCTGTCTTCTCAGTCGCTCCTGGTCCCTCTAGTATCGTCTTTTGCTATCTGGTGATCCCGTATTCCTAAAGTTTCTTATTGCCCTTGTCGCTTTGCCAGCTTACATCCCTGATTAAACCATGGGTTCCTCCTTTGCATTTGGATTTTTCGTTTTGTACTGGGAGAAACTTGTCTGCTGCCTCGTTGCCTCCATCATGACTTGTGCAGCCTTTCCTCTTAGCTCTGTAACCCATTGTCTATGTATTAAGAATTTTCGTATCTCTGTAGTTTCTCTTTAGGTATGCCAGTATTTTTTTCTAGTCCCATTATTGGATAAATTATCCCTACTTTTACCAGCTTCTCAAACTATAATACACTGTGATTACTCATTCCCATGGAGGCTTCGAAGATTATTTCCCTTATGTCTGAATAGTTTAAACTGAATAAAATCGTAGCCAAAGAAGCTATCTCTAAATTAACACTCTGAATATATAAACATCAAAATCCTATTAACGTTGTAGTAATACAAAATTGAATGAACACAATTCCACGACCATTTGCTGATCTGCGTGTCTAGTTATTATATAGTTTTCATCATCCTCTAACTTGGTCAAAATTATACTATCGTTAGAATTATCAAGATTCTCATTAGATCCAAATTTACAATCAATCTTAAGAGAGTTCTTAGCAACAGAAGATATTTTATTATACAGTTAAATCTTTCAGTCCCATACTTATTGCACTTCATTCATGACAGTGGAACTCC
>NC_091243.1:4038876-4086376 GCF_040958095.1 Procambarus clarkii | reverse complement strand
GTGCCGGCAGGGTTGAGTTCCAGCTCTTGGACTCCGCTATTCTTGCCGTTGGTTTGTCTAATGCAATAACTCCTGACCTATTTCCCTATTATACCTGGTTTTAAAGTTGTGAATGGAGTTTGCCTCTGCAACCTGCCAATTTAGATCATTCCATTTACTCACTACTCTTTAGCTAAAGGAAAACCTTGTAACATTTCTATGACACAGCTGAGTCTCAAGATTTCATCCATGCCCCCTTGTTCTGTTGATATTCATTGTAAACAATTCCTATATTTTAACCCTGTTAATTCCTTTAGGTATTTAATGCATCTGTATCATGTCCCCCCTCTCCCTCCTCCTTTCTAACGTCATCAGGTTTAGTTCTTTCAGTCTCCCTTCATACCTCAGCCCTCGCAGCTCTGGGACGAGTCTCATTGCAAACTTCTGCACTTTTTCGAGCTGCCTTGTGTATTTTTTACATAGGGGTTCCAAGATGAGCCGGCATACTCTAAGATTGGTCTCACATAGGCGGTATATAGTGATCTAAAAGCCTCCTTATTCATGTTTCTGAAAGATGTTCTGACTTTTGCCCGCGTATAGTATGTGAGTGACGTTATTCGATTTTCAGGAGCCTCATGGACTCCATGCTGGAGCCGCACACGCAGGATTGGTCTGACATGTGTAGTATATAATGTTCTGAATGATTCCTTACACAAGTTTCTAAAGGCCGTTCTTATGTTGGGCAACCTGGCATATGCCGCTGATGTTATCCTCTTGATATGGGCTTCAGGGGACAGGTCAGGCGTGATATCAACCCCCAGGTTTTTCACTCTGATACTTGAAGTATTTCATCTCCCAAATGATACCTTGTATCTGGTCACCTGCTCCCTGTGCCTATCTCCATTACATTACATTTGCTCGGGTTAAACTCTAAGAACCACTAGTTCGGTTATTCCTGCAGCTTGTCCTGGTCTTCTTGAAGCCTCAAGCTGTCCTCCTCTGTCTTAATCCTTCTCATAATTTTGGCGTCGGTAGCAAACATTGAGAGGAATGAATTCCATTGAGAGGAACCCTCTAGGAGATCATTTACGTATATCAGAAACAGGATAGGTCCGAGTACAGAGCCCTGTGGGACTCCACTGGTGACTTTATGCCAATCTGAGGTCTCACCTCTAACTATAACTCTCTGCTTGCTATTTCTTAGGTACTCCCTTACCCACTGGAGCACCTTACCAGCTACTCCTGCATGTTTCTCCAGCTTGTTCATCAGCCTTTTATGGGGTACTATGCCAAAGGCTTTCCGACAGTCCAAGAAAATGCAGTCTGCCCAGCCCTCTCTTTCTTACTTAATCATTGTCACCTGATCGTAGAATTCTATTAGCCAGTAAGGCAAGATTTACCTTCCCTTAACCCATGTTGATGGGTTGTCACGAAGTCCCTTCTCTCCAGATGTGTTACTAGGTTTTTTCTCACAATCTTCTCCATCACCTTGCATGGTATACAAGTTAAGGACACTGACCTGTAGTTCACTGGCTCTTATCAGTCACCCTTTTTGTATATTGGGACCACATTAGCCATCTTCCATATTTCTGGTAGGTCTCCCGTCTCCAGTGACTTACAATACACTATGGAGAGTGGCAAGCAAAGTGCTCCTGCACACACTTTCAATACCCACGGAGAGATTCCATCTGGGCCAGCAGGCATTCTCACGTTCAAATCCAACAGGTGCCTCTTGACCTCATCCCTTGTAATTTCGAATCCTTCCCTGACCGCCTGGTTCACGGTCACCTCTCCTAGTGCAGGGACCTCACCTCGTTCTTTTGTGAAGACCTGTGTGAGTGTATTCACCTATTTGTGTTTGCGGGGATTGAGCTCTGCTCTTTCCGCCTCTCAAGAGTCAATCAACTGTTACTAACTACGTGTTTTTTTTCCCACATACCTACACACACCCAGGAAGCAGCCCGTAACCGCTGTCTAGCTCCCAGGTACCTATTTACTGCTAGGTAACAGGGGCATCAAGGTGAAAGAAACTTTGCCCATTTTGTTTCTCGCCGGCGCCGGGAATCGAGCCCGGGTCACAGGATTACGTGTCAAGGGTGCTATCCACACAGCCACCGGCGCCCCACCGATGTGTGTGTGTGTGTGTGTGTGTGTGTGTGTGTGTCTGTACTCTCCTATTTGTGCCTGCATTATCAAGCTTTAGCTCTTGGACCCCAAATTTGTAGCCGGTGGTTGTTTTATCCAATTACTCATGCCTAAGTCTTCTATCATATCGACTTTTTGAGTAATGACTAGAGTTAACTTCTAGAACCTGCTCCTTTAGCATTTTCCACTACTCTTACACTAAATACAAATTTGATCTTTACGGTACATCAGTTTCTCAAGCTTTCACCTTTTTCCTCTTGTTATATGGGTATTTTTGTTTAAGTTTCGGTCATGTTTGTCTTCTCTTATAATAAAGTGACGTCATTTCTAGTTATTGCCGTCTCTCTTCATACTCCATTCCTCGTAGCAAATACCTGATCCTTATGTAACTTTCTTGGGTGTTTTATTCAGATTGAGTCATAACGATGGGTGGCTTGTTCTACGTCCGATTTCACATACGCGACATACAAAGATCTAAATGCCTCATTATTTAAGTTGCTGTTCAGTTGTTGCTTATTTATGTTCAGACTTTTGGCAAGGTTGAGTATGCTGCTGATGTTATCCTGTTCGTGTGTGCTTCCGGAGTTACCGTGGCGTTGTATCCACTTATAGGTTGTATTAAAAAGTCGTCACTATAGATAGTAATTACTAGGGGGGGGGGGATTGTCTATTGTGAACGATTTTTCTGCTTTCCTGGCACCTGTTCCTATTTCTATCACCTTACACTTGCTGATGTTTAACTCTATTAACCATTTCTCGGACCAACTCAGCAAATTGACTAATCTTTAATTTTCTTGCATTCTTCCTATGTCTCGATTCTTGTCCTTATCTCTGCATCATCCACAAACATCAACTTTTAAGTACTCAACTCCTGTCTTTTCGGTAATACCATAAATGAGAAATAATACGGGTCTCAGCATCGATTCCTGGAGATACTCTGCTTCTAGTTCGACGCCAGTCCGATTATGTCAGACTCCACTATATTTGGTACTCTCTGCTCCACGTCAGTGATCTTCCATTTACTCCTGCCTACCTCTCAAGTTTTCATAGTAGTCTCTTTTGTGGAACTCTACAAAGACTTTTTTTGGCAGTCCAAAAATACACAATTTACCTAACTTTCTCTCTCTCTAATATTTTTTATATTTTATCATAGAACTCCAGTACGTTCATTAGACATGTTTTCCCTTCCCGAAAGCCGTGTTGGTTCTTATTTACATACCTACTCCTCTCTAGGCGCTCGATTAGTCTCACTTTTAATCTTACTATCCACATGAGTACCTTGAACGAAATACCTATCAGTGATACTTTGTAGTTTTGTGCTTCCTTTCTTATCTTTTTTTCGGATATATTGGTACAACATCACTCACATTGTACAGCATTACAACTGCTGAGTAAAACTCTCTTCTCAATAGACTCATTAAACACGAGAGGTCGAGGAATACTCGGGGGCCGGTGCAGCTTCTCTCAACATCAGTAGTGAAATAATAACTGGTCTCGTGGCTTTATTTCCAACTAATGATGCCAATTGTCTCATTATTTCCACTGCTTCTATGTCAATATTTGTCCGTTTCTCGTCTTGGGTTACCGCCTTTCCTAGCACTGGGAGATGTAGGCAATTGTGTTGTTTCTTTGCTTTGGATTCAATGGCATTTTCATTTATATTTAATATTTGTACCTGCAGAATCGAGCTATTAGCTATTGGACCCATTCTTTCTAACCAATTAATTTTTCCTCTATTATATCCACTACTTATATTTCTCTTTAGCACACACACACACACACACACACACACACACACACACACACACACACACACACACACACAGAGGCATGAGTTACGAGGAAAGGCTGCGGGAAATGCACCTTACGACACTGGAAGACAGAGGAGTAAGGGGAGACATGATCACAGCCTACAAAATCCTCAGAGGAATCGACCAGGTAAACAAGGATAAACTATTCAACACTGGTGGGACGCGAACAAGGGGACACATGTGGAAACTGAGTACCCACATGAGCCACAGAGACGTTAGAAGGAACTTTTTCAGTGTCAGAGTAGTTAACGGATGGAATGCATTAGGCAGTGATGTGGTGGAGGCTGACTCCATACACAGTTTTAAATGTAGATATGATAGAGCCCAGTAGGCTCAGGAATCTGTACATCAGTTGATTGACAGTTGAGAGGCGGGACCAAAGAGCCAAAGCTCAACCCCCGCAAGCACAAATAGGTGAGTACAAATAGGTGAGTACACACACACTCACACACACACACACATTCCCAAGAAGCAGCCCGAAGCAGTTGTCTAACTCGCATGTACCTTTTTAAAGCTAGGGGAACAGAGGCATCTGGGTGAAAGTAACTGCCAAATTGTATCGAATCCGATACGAAATCGAAACGAATCGAAACCGGACCCATAGGAATACGACGGCAGAGTGCTATGTACTCTGCAGCAAGGCCCCGTGTGTGTGTGTACTCACCTAGTTGTGCTTGCGGGGATTGAGCTTTGGCTCTTTGGTCTCGCCTCTCAACTGTCAATCAACTGGTGTACAGATTCCTGAGCCTATTGGGCTCTATCATATCTACATTTGAAACTGTGTATGGAGTCAGCCTCCATCACATCACTTTCTAGTGCATTCCATTTACTAACTACTCTGACACTGAAAAAGGAAGGGGGGGGGGGGAGGTGTTGTGTTGTGTGGTGGAGGTGCTCTCACACACATAGTTGATGTGTATGTGTGTGTGAGTGTTAGTATTTACCTAGTTGTGTTTGCGGGGGTTGAACTTTGCTCTTTTAGCCCGCCTCTCAACTGTCAATCAACTGTTTACTAACTACCTTTTTTTTCTCTACACACACACACACACCAGGAAGCAGCCGGTGACAGCAGCTGACTAACTCCCAGGTACCTATTTACTGCTAGGTAACAGAGGCATTCAGGGTGAAAAAAACTTTGCCCATTTTTTTCTGCTTGGTGCGGGAATCGAACCCGCGCCACAGAATTACGAGTCCTGCGCGCTATCCACCCCGCTACGAGGGCCCCCCCCGTATCCACCAGGCTACCAGGCCCCCCCCCCCGTATCCATCAGGCTACAAGACCACTCCCGTGTGTGTGTGTGTGTGTGTGTGTGTGTGTGTGTGTGTGTGAGAGAGAGAGAGAGAGAGAGAGAGAGAGAGAGAGAGAGAGAGAGAGAGAGAGAGAGAGAGAGAGAGAGAGAGAGAGAGAGAGAGAGAGAGAGAGAATGTATATGTTTTGCATGCACAACGTTAAATTAAAATATTAATACGCACTCCACGTGCCATCCTCTCCTCCCTTTTCATATGGTGTTAAGTTTAATCTCTCCTCCTGCTCTTCTCTGACTCCTTCAGGAAACATTGATCCCTTCTGGCGAGACCATAGCATAGCTGATGACCGTTCCACAATATACTCCCTTCTCTAGTCCCCCCACCAACACACCCACACCCTTTACCATATAAAAATCTTTCCCCGGCTCCTTACAACACCCCATCTTTCAGCCCCACACAACACCCCCTCTTTCAGCCCCACACAACACCCCCTCCTCCAGCCCCACACAACACCCCCTCCTCCAGCCCCACACAACACCCCCTTCCTCCAGCCCTACACAACACCCCCTCCTCCAGCCCCATACAACACCCCCTCCTTCAGCCCCCCCCCCCCCATGAAGGATTTGTATACTGTAAGTAGCTACTGATCTCCTCTCTGTATTTTTGTATCTGTGTCTATGATAATAAAAATATTTTTATATATAATTTGTTTCATTACCCATAATTCAATGGTGCTACACTTACCGATATTATCTATGTTATTCCTTTCTTACACTGTATAATACACGGTATACTGTAGAATATATTCCTCATCCGGTACCATTTATGTATTATGTAATATTATTGGTTCACATTATTCTGAGTTTTCTCACAGATCGTAATAACGCATCACCTAAGCTTTGTTATGCAACGATGCCTTTTTCTCTGTTATTGTAACAGGTTTATAATATTACACTTTATTAGTGATATTTTATACAAGATGAGGTACCCAACAGAGTCCACACAAAAAAAGGTTGTACCATTTGAGTCTTGGGAGCTTTCCCCTTGAATGTAAGTTCAATCGCATCTGAACGTGCGTTTTGGCATGTGTTCCCCTCACTGGCCACTCAGGTTCACGATGAGGGGTGATGAGGGCCGATCCCGATCACCTACCATATGTAAGATAATGGTCAAATTATGTAATCTTGTGGACACGGCCCAGAAAATTTCCTCTCCATCGACTACATAAGGGGCATAGGGCCTGCCTCGCCCCATTTCAACCTTTGCATGGGGGCGGACCCCCAACCCTCCCCCCCTATATTGACCGTCCCTTTCACCCACCTGTTCATGCATAGTTTAGAAAGGTTAGGCTCACGTATCTGTTCTCCACCTCTGGACTCGTGAACAAGAAGACAAACATCCATTTCTATATAGATTCACTCATGTTAAATTTATATTATCTTAACTATTACGTTACCGTAAGATATTCTTGAATATTATTACACATTTCTCCATCATATTAGATTATATATACTGAAGAAAATTTATTGTTTTTAATATTAAAAATGTTTTTAATATCAATAAGCTATTTTTAATATCTATAAGCTGATTTTAATATCGATAAGCTGTTTTTAATATTAAAAATTTGTTTTTAATATTAAGAGGCTTTTTTAATATTAAAAGGCTGTTTTAATTAAAAAGCTGTTTTAATATTAAAAAGCCGTTTTTAATATTAAAAGCGGTTTTCAATATTAAAAAGCTGTTTCTAGTATTAAAAAGCTGTTTCTAGTATTTAGAAGCTGTTTCTAGTTTAAAAAGCTGTTACTAGAATTAAAAATGTTGTTGCAAGTTTTAAAAAAGGCTGTTTCTAGTATTTAAAAAACTGTTTCTATTAAAAAAAGTTTCAATTAATAAAAATGCTGTTTCTAGTTAAAAAAAGCTGTTTCTAGTTTTTGAAAAGGTGTTTCTAGAATTAAAACTGCTGTTTCTAGTTTTAAAATGTTTCTAGTAATAAAAAAGCGGTTTCTAATATTAAAAAGCTGTTTCTACTATTTAAAAGTCTATTTCTATTATTAAATAGTTGTTTCTAGTATTTAAAAGTCTGTTCCTAATATTAAAAAGATGTTTCTAGTATTTAAAATCCAGTTTTTACTGATTGCTGTTTAAAATGCTGTTTAAATGCATTTGAAAATCAGTTTCCGGAAATAAAAACTTGTTTCTAGCATGTAAAAATCTGTTTCGAGTATTAAAAATCTTTTTCTAGCATTTAAAATTTGTTTCCAGTATTACAACTTTTTCTAGCATGTAAAAATCTGTTTTTAGTATTAAAATGCTGTTTCTTGCATTTTGAAATCTGTTTGTAGTATTAAAAATTAGTTTCTATTATTTTAAAAATAAGTTTTTAGTATTAAAAAGCTGTTTCTAGTATTTAAAAATAGGTTGCTAGTATTAAAAAGCTGTTTTTATATAAAACGCCCTTTTGATTATTTAAAAGCTGTTTTAATAATAAAAAGCTCTTTATTATTAAAATGCTGTTTTAATATTAAAAAGCTCTTTTAGTAGTAAAATGCTGCTTTAATATTAAAAAGTGTCTTTTAGTATTAAAAAGTTGTTTTTATACTGAAGTTTTATGTAGTTTATGAGCAGCATCCTCTCTGTTTTGTGGCAGAGAATATGACCATCATCACTGTTCTGTGTGCCAGTGAATATGAGTAGCTTCGTTCTCTTGAGTGACACTAGATTTGAGCAGAATATTCACAGCGTTATGCATCAGTAAATGTGTGCAAAAGCCTTATTGCTCTTTGTGACTGAATATGAACCACATTAAATTGTCACTGCCCCTCTTGGCAGTGAATATTAGTAGCATCCTTGCCGTCGAAGTGCCAAGGAATATGAGAACATGTGGCAGTGGGAAACTGTTCTATAGAGCAGTGAATATGAGAAGCAACGATTTAATTTTGCCGATTATGGAATATTTATTTATACATTTTGTAAATATCTGTATTACACATGTTGTATTCGAACACATGACATGAAATACGACCACACGCAAACAATTAAAACCACAACACGAACATTTTATCAGTAATACTCTTTCCTCTTGTTGACTGTGTGCGTCCATTCTCTTCATAATATTATTTAAAATGTTCGCCTCTGATATTATATACGAGTCATGAATTTAAATTGTTCAATTGTCCCTTTCCCTTAAATTTTCTACTATAAATTTGTAAATAATTATTTTCAATAATGTTTCGATTTATTATTAATTGAATACTTGTGATATATATTCAATTATTGCTGGCACCATCAGCAAGGTTCAGTCAACTGATTAGTTGAAAATAAATATAATAGGACCAATATGAGTAAACAAGGATTATCTAAATCCTTACAAAATTATTGGTTTATGTTTAAAACAAAGTAATTACGCCTCACATCAATAAATATACTCACACATGACCGTAATACAGTGGTAAATATACACACATCATATATCAATACATATTTACTTACAGAAATCATTCATCACCCTATATACCAATTCTTATAAGTTACATATTTACAATATACATTTTTACACATAATTTACACATCAATACACATTCTAACATATTCATGTCATCCTTCAGCGTAAGTACCAAGACACACAAGTCATCCATCATTAAATAATAATACAAAAGTAATGTAATCAGCGTTGAATGTAATGAAACGCCATTTTCTGGTCGATCCCTGAAGCCATCAAACTGACAAGTGCCATATTAGTTGGGTGCCATCAGTCCCTGAGGTTCGAGTGCCTACAAGGGGCCACAAGCCAGACTCTGGCATCCCTCATAGAGGCGCAGGGAGCAATGGCCTTATGAACATACTACATTTAGAGTTTGTCATGTCTGCCATCGACCGGGGATACCACCAGAAAGGTAGGCGAAACAATACAAATCTCTAACTGGTGAAAATTGGAAGCTACGTCCGAACAGAGCCAAAGAACTTCCCCAAAAGAAAACAATGAAACAAGCTAAACGTCATCCAACTAGCGCGCCTGCTCGTTAGCGCCCCCCCCCCTGACAGGGGGAGCTAGGGGGACCCCGCTCAGGCGAGACGGCCGCACCACCCTGGTTCCTTGACTGATGTGTCTGACCTACAGAGCTTCAGTGGGTTAACAATATCAAACAAAACCTTTTTATAAACTAACGTGAACCTTTCAGCAGCCCTGGTCTCTGGGTGACCTGGGTTAGGTTAACAGCAACCCTGGTCTGAAAGTGATCTAAGAAGGTTCACAGCAGACCTGGTCTGAAAGTGATCTAAGAAGGTTCACAGCAGACCTGGTCTGAAAGTGATCTAAGAAGGTTCACAGCAGCCCTGGTCTGAAAGTGATCAATGAAAGATCTCTTAAACTTGCTTGTTGGTCGATAAAGTAATATGGTGTCCATAATAACCCAGGGTTGACAAGCTGTATGCCCTTCACGGAACTAATCTGCCCTTTTGTCCATGAGTGAAAAATCACGTTTAATTTATTATAACAAAAGTTTTATTATTAAAATAATAATGAAAGTTTTGCCACAATTATAAAATAATTTCATAAATTGCTGGTTCATGCATAGTTAGGTGGTTGTTGGTTTAGAGGTTCCGACAATCATGGGGGTCGGACGCGCCCCGGATGCAAAATTAGGTCTTTGTAAGGTCTTTAGGTTACGTTGAGTTATCAAATGTTTACATCTCTGGCTGTAAGCAAGCTAAACACGTTTCGAGTCATAGATTCGAACATAGTCCAGTAGGTTGACCAGACCACACACTAGAAAGTGAAGGGACGACGACGTTTCGGTCCGTCCTGGACCATTCACAATCGAATTGAGAATGGTCCAGAACGGTTCGAAACGTCGTCATCCCTTCACCTTCTAGTGTGTGGTCTGGTCAACATACTTTAGCCACGTTATTGTGACTCATCGCCTGCATAGTCCAGTAGAACGTAAATCATTTGCTGTTTTGTGTAAATCTAAATAAGTCAGCATTTGATTTTCTTGTGAATCCGGTGGAACTTTGTTTTGATGATGGGCTATTGGAAGAATACAGCCTGATGGTGGTTTGCTGTGAATCTGTGCATCTGCTCAAAGGCAGTTGAAAAGAAGACGCCTGATTCGTGTCCCACAATGCTAGAACCACCAACGTCACTCTACTGAAACTGCTGCTATAAATAGCTTCAGTTTCAACTGTTGTACTAACTCTACCAGTGTCAATTCTACGTTAAAATTTTCATGGTGAAAACTATAATACGCAAGACTGCTTTCTCCTGTTAGTTTTCCTTACGCCATGCACAAGTCCAGCTCCAGTGAGAAACGTGGGTGCTCACTGCGCCGGGGCCGTGACAGGAAATCAACTGATTTTTCCTTGAAAGTCAAACAACGTTCACGACAACTACTCTGCCTCCAGGAGACTTTCTGTTTACTTTCTATGACTTCCATGGCGAAGTCTTCCCGGCAATGTCTTCCGCTCTCGTGTTATTTCTTGTGTTTTTATACATTTTTATAAATAAACAGGCACAAAAATGATTTAATCTTACGTTTTAATAGTAAATTATTTTTTTTTGTTAATTCCATTTTGAAATTCAAATACTTCTATAAACTTTGTTTTGGGTTCAGAGTATTAAAGATTTATGAAGATGGTTTGAGAAGAAGGACTGGAATCTCACTGGACGGAGGAATTGGACGGAGGAATTGGACGGAGGAATTAGATGGACTGAGAGGAGGTATTGACAGGAGGGTTTGGAAAGACCTATTGGAAAAGGAGATTTGAATGAGGGATTGACTAGGAGTGGAAATGGAAGGAAGTTTTATAAAGAGGGTTTGAAGGAGAGATTGGAAGAAGGGTTTAGAAGGAAGGATTGGAAGGAGTGATTGGAGGGAGGTAAGCGAGTGTCATCATATTATCCGCTGTACTGAGAACTGAATGGTACACGAGGACCGTCTTTTCCTATAGAGGGAAGTGGGTGGTAGGCGAGGACCAGCACCCCATCCTCACCCACCTTCATTACTGCCTCCAGCTCGACAAACACAATCATAAGAAAGCAAACACATCTCCGATGGGTTCCCGTTCTTGGGCCCATCCCGGTAATGGAATGCTCCTTCGTGACTTACACCAAGTCCTTCTGAACTCCTACCTGTCAGGTTGCGGGATTACTATGATGTGTATGGCTCGCAAAGTCTCAGGATGGTTGCAAGAACTCTCTCTTACTCGCTTACACCCACACGGGAAATTCCGAAGTGTTTCTGAAACCGTTGAGGGATCTGGATGGTCAATGGTTCTCACTATCTCGTAGAACCTCCAGGATGACTCAGTGGTATATCTCTCTCTCTTCCCCAACCTCCCGGAGTCGTGGGATAGTCTCGCTAATTGAGATAATATATGATCTCAAGTGTCACGTGAATGATATAACCATCATCGTTGGAGCTTCATTTCGATGACCCGAGTTCGTTTGAAGCCTCACTATAATGTCTCAAGATCGCCGCTGAAGCTTCATTTTAATGTCCAGAGATCGTACTCTGTCCTCAGGCTTGATTCGTCCAAGCGGTGACAAACCCCAAAGATGTATTCAGATTTCTCAACGTATGGCGTAAAATTGGTATTTTCTCAAATATAAATTAGTATTTTTATATACTAGAATGTGTCGAATAGTTAGACCTATATTAGGTTAGGTCATTAGATTCAGATGGCAATTATCAGTATTTGTAGTACATGAATGATGGATTAGCAGAGGTGCGATACCAGCAGAGAACGTCAAGGAATGGAATGGAATTATCAGGAGAAAGCATTAAGCCATTACGACTATATAGCACTTGGAAGGGGTCAGGATAAGGATTTGGGATGGGACGGGGGAAGATTAAAGTGCATACACGTTATCCAGCCCGTCCTCGCCCACAAACCAGCCCGTCCTCGTCAACAAACCAGCCCGTCCTCGCCCACAAACCAGCCCGTCCTCGCCCACAAACCAGCCCGTCCTCGTCAACAAACCAGCCCGTCCTCGTCAACAAACCAGCCCGTCCTCGTCAACAAACCAGCCCGTCCTCGTCAACAAACCAGCCCGTCCTTGTCAACAAACCAGCCCGTCCTCGTCAACAAACCAGCCCGTCCTCGTCAACAAACCAGCCCGTCCTCGTCAACAAACCAGCCCGTCCTCGTCAACAAAGGCCGCTATTCATTCCACGCAGCCGTCAAACCTGCAGTTTAGGAATGAAAAACGCTTTACACACGAGTCACAACTGATGTTCAAACATTTCTTGAACGGAGCTTCGCCGACGACCGCTGTTCGAATCTTATACTTCAACTATGTATTATAAATACAAATAATTACCAACTGAACGAAAACACCTAATCTAACTTGTGCCAAAAAATGTGTATAGGCTAATATGTATTAATAACTAGTATATGTGAAAATTCTATTTGGAATGGACTGGAATGTTAAAATTGATGAACGCGGGATCAGCCAATGGAATGAGCAGAGCCTGAGGACGGGGTTGAGTCATTATAAGTCGTGTATAGAGCCTGAGGACGGGGTTGAGTCATTATAAGTCGTGTATAGAGCCTGAGGACGGGGTTGAGTCATTATAAGTTGTGTATAGAATTTTTAACTCAAATAGGGAGGGGGGGGGGGAGGGTTGTGCAGATAGATTAACGAGCATTTGGCGTTTGTCGATGAGGCGAAATCGTCGTTAATCCCGATCTTCAGCGATATCGTCGCTGATGATCCCCTTCGATATCACTTGTGTGGGAAGATCTGGCGGTGAACAGGGCCATATTAGCCATATTAGGGGGTTGAGCTTTGGCTCTTTGGTCCCGCCTCTCAACTGTCAATCAACTGGTGTACAGATTCCTGAGCCTACTGGGCTCTATCATATCTACATTTAAAACTGTGTATGGAGTCAGCCTCCACCACATCACTGCCTAATGCATTCCATCCGTTAACTACTCTGACACTGAAATAGTTCCTTCTAACGTCTCTGTGGCTCATGTGGGTACTCAGTTTTCACCTGCGTCCTTTTGTTCGCGTCCCACCAGTGTTGAATAGTTCATCCTTGTTTACCCGGTCGATTCCTCTGAGGATTTTGTAGGTTGTGATCATGTCTCCCCTTACTCTTCTGTCTTCCAGTGTCGTAAGGTGCATTTCCTTACATTTCTATGTGTGTGTGTGTGTGTGTGTGTGTGTGTGTGTGTGTGTGTGTGTGTGTGTGTGTGTGTGTGTGTGTGTGTGTGTGTGGAAAATTTTTATTATTAGGAGTTAATAACAGTTGATTGACAGTTGAGAGGCGGGCCGAAAGAGCAAAGCTCAACCACCGCATGCACAATTAGGTGAATACAACTAGGTAAATACACACACACGCACCAGAATCTCTATGTTTCCCCAGAGTGGCCAAATGTGGAGTTGAAGAATTAGTTTTAACCTACATTGGTCATGGCCAGAAAACTCTTGCTCTCCTCTAATGAAAGACAGAGAGAGTGGTCTGCTCATTTTAACTGTGATCACCCTTGTCGAACTTGTCAGCTTCAGATCCATCAGCACTTCCGAAAACTTCGTCAGTTGATAAAGAAACAATCTGTCCTCACAATTAATACACGCAAGTATGACTGTCTTGAGCTTTGCGTCAAAGTCTTGCGTTAGTGAAATTAATTTCCCAGAAATATTGACGCTTTTTCGGACTAAATGAATGACTTCAGTCACAAAAAAAAAGTAGTTTCAATAAGTTCATACTCATCTGACTATTCAAAACCAATTAAAATTTCACGCTTATGTAATGATTTAATTTTTTTCACGTAAATCAAAAATTGATTTCAAAGTTATTCACTGTTCCAGCCACATAACCAAGGTTACCTAAACAAAAAAAATGTCAAAAACTACATTCTACTGCTAACTTCACAGTCGGAAAATACAGAAATTCTTCAAGTTAAATATTTTGGCAACAGACCCTCGCGCTAACAAGATGAGCTCGTCTAACTTACAGACACTTTAATGGGGCTCTGCTCCGGATGAAGCGCAAAGTTCCTCTCTCTCTTTCTCCGACACAAAACATTCGTAAACTGTCCAGAGTGAAATTTTGCATCACTTACTTTACCCTTTCCTTCCTCTATCTTGATTAAGCGAAAACATCTAATGTCTCGTTTGGGGATGTTTCGTTATGTTTACTGTATGTTGATGTGAAGAGTGCATTTGATTAGTTTGCGTGAAGGGGAAAGTGTAGCACTTTGGAACGTTGATATTTTAGTTCCGAGACCAGAGGTAAACGAAATTAACAAATAAATTCAATTATTTTCCATAAATCAGATGCGCAAAGAAGGCGGAAACACAAACCCCCACATACACACCCACACACACACAACCGTCGCGAAACAACTGTCGGTTGAGAGGCGGGACCAGAGCGCCAGAGCTCAACCCCCGCAAGCACCTAGTTGTAGGTGAGTACAACTAGGTGAGTATACACACACACACACGCCAACCATGTGCCAGGTTGGCCAACATAGGAACGGCCTTTAGAATCTTGTGTAAGGAATCATTCAGAACGTTGTATACCACGGCTCCCTATACTTTGTATAGGGAGCCGAACCTGTCCCTAGAAGTTCACATGAAAAGCATATCATCAGCGGCATATGTTAGATTGGCCAACATAGGAACTGCCTTTAAAAACTTGTGTAAGGAATCGTTCAAGACCTTGTATGTCACTTACGTCAGAACAAGGCTGGAGTATGCAGCTCCAGCCTGGAGTCCATATCTAGTTAAATAGAAGACAAAGTTAAAGATTCAGCGGTATGCCACCAGAGTAGTCCTGGAACTGAGAGGTATAAGCTACGAGGAAAGGCTAAGGGAGCTGAACCTGATGTTTCTTGAAAATATTAAAGTAAGTGTAGACATGATAAACACCTACAAAATTCGGAGGAGGAATTGTCAGGGCGGACAAAGACAAACTATTCAGCACGGGTGGGACACGAACAAGAGAACACAGGTGGAAACTTAGTACCCAAATGAGCCACAGAGATATTAGAATTTTTTTTCAGTGTCAAAGTAGTTAACAAATGGAATGCATAAGGTAGTGATATGGTGGAGGCAGACTTAATACACAGTTTCAAATGTAAATTCGATAGAGCTCAATTGGCTCCAAAATCTGTACAGCAGTTGATTGACAGTTGAGAAGGGGACACCAAAGAGCCAAAGCTCAATCCCCGCAAGCAAAACTAGGTGAGTGCGCGCGCACACACACACACACACACACACACACACACACACACACACACACACACACACACACACACGCACAGTAGGGGGCTCGTGGCTGAGTGGACAGCGCTTGGGGGTCGTAGTCCTAATGGTCCGGTCTCGATTCCTGGTGGAAGCGGAAACAAATGGGCCGAGTTTCTTTCACCCTGATGCATATGTTCACCTAGCAGTAAATAGGTATTTGGAATTAGACAGCTGCTACGGGCTGCTTCCTGGGTACGTGTGTGCGCGTGTGTGGGTGTGTTAGATAAACATATGTAGTAGATATAACAGAGGAAAATAAATTTGTTAGAATGGCTGGTTCTAGCAGCTAATAGCTCGATTCTGCAGACACAAATAGTAAATACAAAAAGTCACTCACACACACACACACACACACACACACACACACACACACACCAACCCACAAGATAAAGATAACACAAAAATATGCACCAAAATGACCCTAACTTTCGCTTCAAGTTGGATATACGAGAAAAACACCATGGCGCCCCACTTGTAGTCGGTCTCTTCTCCCTTGTGAAATTCAGACACTCTGTAGAGACAAGAGCAGGATACACTGGTAGAGGGCGAATGGCTCTGGCGGCCTGAAGAAAGAAGAACGATATCAAATTCAAGTGTGGAATACAGCTTGGAATACGGACCAAGTCCGTCCGGTTACTTGGACGGGCGGACACCTGAGGGCATGATGGGGTCTCTCACATGAAAGTGATGGAACATCCCGTCCTCCTAATAGAACGTCACCTTTTGACGTATACTCTAAGGCCAAAAATCGCCGTACTAGGAAATGGTAGCGGTTCGCGAAATTAATATACTATCCCGTTTTCTGTTTAGGGTTCTCTGGTAGGTTAGGATAGGAGCACTTTAGTACGACAGTTTCTTGACGTTGGGAAATCTTTGGAGGACGGGCTGCATGGAAGCAACTGGCTCGTTCATCCCAGTTCAGGAAGTGAAAGCAGGCCAGGTAAGATAACGAATCTTGTGTACACATGTACGAAATGTAGAGCGAAGGGAACTGTAGAATACGAGAACGAGGGGAAAAATTGGCCATAATTTTGGAATAATTAGATCGGCTTGAAGTAAGAACACCACTGCCCCTTGTGGGGTAGTGGTAGCACACTTACCACTTGCCTTCCCAAGAGATTATGTTTGGGTTCGAGCCTTGGTTATTGAGGATCAACTGGGCACCACTCCTTTAACTATTCGTCATTGTTCATCGAGCAGAATATGAGAATATAGTTGTACACAGATTGATTGTTCAAGATCCAGGAAAAGCTTGTAGGATAGGGCTTAACATGAGCTATGGGAAGGAAAATCTTTAAACTTGTTAACAGGAATCAGAAGTTGTTTACTAATGTAAACAAAAGTTACCACCTATGAATTAAAATAGTTACAACTATTAAAAATAAAACACCATCAGAAGAAAACTGTGTATAAAGGATCAAGTTGCTAGTCTGGAAACAAAGTGAGAAACTGCCTTAACAAAATTGTAGAGAAGTTTTGAGGTGTTTACTAAAAAGAATCCAGATCCTTTGTTCCTTCTTCAGAGCCGCAGATAAGAATCTGCCTTAAATTACTGAAATCAAGACTCCTTCGTGTTGGAAAGCATCCAGTCTAGAATACATATTCCAAAAGGAAGTTAGACAAAGCCCTAAACTCCAGATCAGTATCTCTGGCATGCATACCACGAAAGGTTGAAGACGCAGAGGAGACGTGATCACAACATAGAAGATATAGAGAGGAACTGATATGGCCATTAAATATATGCAGATTGTAAAGGGTGGGGTCCACAACAAAGGGTTACCAAAGGGGTAGATCCAGGATAGGTAGATATAGTGTGTATGGGATAAGGAGAGGTCGCACAAGGAACATCCAAATGATCTAAGGGTATGAGAAGAATTTAAGTTCAAGTTGTGAGTAGATACAAAAAAGATAAAACAAGATCAAAATTTATATAAGTAGCTAAAACAGAGATAGGCAGGTCTGATAAGATAATATAATAGGTAATACAGATAGGATAAGCATAACGAACATAAAGGGAATGTAAAATGCAGAACTTCCTTGAATAGTAAGAAAATATAAAGCTCAACCTCCACACAAAATAGGAAATTAAGTAACAACGCCAAACTTGACAGTGACAATATAAATAGCATTGATCATGAAAGTAGCCCCAACAGCCCTTTCAAACAGTGACTTGGTTAAAGTTGCGTCACCTATCGGGACACAGACAGGATAGATATCATACAATCCTTGAGTAACTCTATAGAAGTACCTTAATATCCCAGGTTGTTGACAGGAGGATCAACTTCTCCAGAAACAAGCAAGTATGAAGGTTTGATGAAGGTCGTGGGTATACGATACAAAGAATATGGCAGACAAGACCGAACGGATATATTCGTTCCTATTTCTGGTGACGTAGGCGACTCGAGAGAGACATTTCTGATGCACCAGACATTGCTCTCCACCCGAACACGGAAGATACATTACTGGTATCTTGGTTTATGCAAGTTGTTCCACGAGCCGAGCTGCCAGTGGGGCTCACGGGAGCTCTCTGGCATTGGCTCACCACGACGATTAAAAACCATTCCCTGCATGGTGTTAAAAAGGCTGATTCGGAGAAAAAAAATCGAGGCACATCCAGAAATAATTTATTTCCTCCCCAAATATTATGAATTCAGCGAGCTTACAAAAGTTCTATTACAAGAAATGGGCAAACTGTATTTTCCTGGACTACCAAAAGAAATGTTGACATTCTTCTGCATAAAAGACCTGGATTCGGGCTGCAGTACCAGGCTGGGCATATCGAAGAGTGTTACAAAAGGTATAAGGACCATCTCTCGAATCGAATATTAAGACACAGTGTAATGAATTGGACTAGATTTGGCATGGCGACCAGTGAGGATCCACAGAGGTCAGTACTAAAAATCAATACTGTCTGAAATTTACGTCAACGGCCTTCCAGCTGAAATTATCTCATTTATAATGAGATACTGATACAGGAATCACCGTTCCATTGGTGATTTAAGAGTTAGTGATTTTCTATAACCCCTATCTTCAAACCGTCCTCTCGAATACATCTCATTTTGACGTCAAAATCCAGAACGTCAAAATATGTACTATAAACTATTGCGATTAGTAAAATTGGCTGGCTGTTACGTTTTCCATTCGTGGGTCCATTGATTAAAAGCTCGGGCAAATTAGTATAATTTTTGGTGACGTTGAAACAACGCAATAGGACTTTCTGGATAAATAAAAGGTGACGAGGATAGCGACAGGTGAAAAAGACTCGCGAAAGAGCGGCATTAAATGAAGCGCAAAATGAAGCAGGTAGAGATGAGCGGCGGTGCTGCAGCTCGGGTTTGATCTAAGGATACTAAGCTACAAGGAAAGGACGAGTGGGGAAAAATAGGAACGAGAACAAAACTATAACAATACATAACATTTTCATGGATGTCTAAAGGATCGAACAATAAAAAGGACAATGGGATGAAAACTAGGAACACGAACGTGTTATATCAAGTACATTGTTTTCAGCATAAGAGTAGCCGGTTAACTGAAGACAATATAAGTAGTACAATACACAGTTTGAGAGACTATATAAACAAAAAAGGAAAGATTAGTCACTGAATTTTACAACCCAGCCTTAAGCCAGCATCTGAAAATTTGCAGGTATCAGAGGGGGGGGGGGGGAGGGGGGGGGGGAGGGGGGGGGAGGGGGGGGGGGTAGGGGGGGGGTTGGGGGGTGGGGTTGGGCGGGGCTGAGGGTGGTTATACAATGAAACTTGGTTATTTTAACCAACCTGATACTTGCTTACCGACATCCGATCATTGGTTCGGTGGTTACGGTACTGTGTACCTTTAGGGATGATCCTGGACGGCACGGGTTCGAATCCTGGTCGGGTCAAAGAGTTCTTACTGATTATATACATATAATAGGGGTACCTCCACGCAACCTGCTCTCACACAAGACAGCACATATATGACTTATTGCTTATAGTCACTATTTCGCTTATAAATATGTACATATGTGACATATTCCAATGCATATTTTTTCAAAGGCACTAACTTTTCCTCTCAGTTTTATTAAACAATAAAGATTTTACAACAAAATTGACAATATCCTGAGTTACTTTACAATTTATTTAAATATTTTAGTTTTGTTTTATTATTCATATAAAACTGTAGTATCAAAATCGGTATAGGTTCAGTACTAATTATAATATCTTAACATACTAAGAAGATTAGGTTGGGTTGTGGTTTTCTATTCAGTTTTTCAAGGTAAACTCAAATATTCACAATAAATTAGTATGTTACATATGCACTTATTCATAAGCAAGACACCACTGTTGCAACTGTAGGGACCCATAGCCCCGAAGAAGGGAACACAGCCTTCAGAGAGAAACATGCCATTTAACTCTGAATACGTATCTCTCTCTCTCTCCCTCCCTTTCTCTCTTTCTCTCTCTCTCCCTCCCTTTCTCTCTCCCTCCCTCTCTCTCTCCCTCCCCCTTTCTCTCTCTTTGTCTCTCCCTTCCTTTCTCTCTCTCTCTCCCTTCCTTTCTCTCTTTCTCTCCTTCCCTCTCTCTCTTTTTCTCTCGAGGGGGTGGGGGGGGGGGATGGGCGAGAGAGAGGGTGTTAGAGGTCCAAGATGAGGTGCGATTAAGGTCCGGGTTGAGTGGTGGACCCACCACCGTTGAGGTGGGTCCACTGTGGCTGCCTGGCTCTCAGCAGTGATAACGCCATAAAAACCCACATGTGTCATTTATGGCCAAAGTATGATTGAATTTAGCTTTATAAAACTGTTACGATATGTGAAAAAAACTGAAAATAATAATTAATATTTAGTGTTGAGTGCAATGGCATTTGTGGGAAATTACTTTTAAAGTCAATAACGACCCGTTCATGTTGTGCACGTACCTAAGAGCAATTGCCTGCAAAAAATTGAGTGAAGGTAGCTCCAAACGTCTGGCTTCCCACTTCAAATATACAGAAACATACACAGGTATTGGGGGTGGGGGGTGGGAGGGGGGTATGAGCTATTAGGAGAGACTACTAGAATTAAACCTTACGTCACTGGGAGACAGAAGAGTTAGAGGGGACATGATCACCACATACAAGATTCTCAGAGGAATTATTAATAGGGAAGATAAAGACAGGCTATTTACCACAAGGGGCACACGCGGAAATTGAGTGCCCAAATGAGCCATAGAGACGTTAGAAAGATTTCTTTTCAGTGTCAGAGTAGTAGACAAATGGAATGCATTAGGAATCGATGTGGTGGAGGTTGACTCCATACACAGCTTCAAGTGTAGATATGATAGAGCCCAATAGGCTCAGGAACCTTTACACCAGTTGATTGACAGTTGAGAGGCGGGACCAAGGTTCCAGAGCTCAACCCCCGCAAGCACAATTTGGTAAGTACACACACACACACACACACACACACACACACACACACCTACCTGTATGGGGCGCTAGTAGCTGATTGGACAGCGCGCGGGGCTCGTAATCCCGTGGCCCGGGTTCGATTCCCGGCGCCGGCGAGGAACAATGGGCAGAGTTTCTTTTACCCTGATGCATCTGTTACCTAGCAGTAAATAGGTACATGGGAGTTAGCTGTTACGGGCTGCTTCCTGTGTGTGTGTGTGTGGGGGGGGGATAGTTTGTAGTTAATAACCGTTGATTGACAGTTGAGAGGCGGGACGAAAGAGCAGAGCTCAACCCCCGCAAACACAACTAGGTGAATACACACCCTGACACACCCACACACCCTGACACACCCACATACACATGGCATGGCAGAGAATGTTGGATTGAATGCTCATTTTTGAACTGCCAAAAATCCTTTGATATATACAACATAAGAGATTACTTCACAAACCTGAATGCCTTGTGGAAGTGGAAAAAGCACTGACATGGATAAGGAACTACCTTACAGACAGGAGTCAGAGAGTCACAGCGAGCGGGCAAGACGGGGGACTGGCGTAGGGGTAACAATGAGTTCACAACTACTACTTAGAGGGATTAGCGGCATTTCAAGGTGAAACCTATACTTTTTCCATTTATGTAAACGACCTATTTGCGCGAGTTGAGTCTTATATATCAATGTTTACAGACGCTGCAAAAGTAAGGAGAAGTGTTGAGACAGATGAGGATTGTAAAATTCTCCTAAATAACCTAAACAGGCTGTTGAGTTGGGCCAAGAAATGGCTATTGGATCTCAACACCAGGAACTGTAAGGTAATAGAAGCAGAAACAGATGACAGGAGATCGAAAGGATGGTGCATAATGATAGGGGGGAACTACCTCTCTAATGATTAGAGATAGAGACTCGGTAATGAGCATAACACGAAACCTAACTCCGTATTCTTATATAAATTGGATAACGTCAGCGGCGTAACTCTACCCTAGCAAAAGTCTGAGCATCATTCAGGAAGCTAAATATGGAGGCCATTAGATCGCTCTACACAACCTACTCGCAACCAGTTTTATAGTATGCCACCCCATCGAGGCGACCCCGTCTAAAATAACCCATAAGGATTGTGGTATGAAGAGGGACTGAAAAAACTGAAGCTGTCGACGCAAGAGGAGAGGGAGAAGACATAGCAGACGCATGAAATAAATAGGGGGATTTTCTGATTGGAAAAAATATGAAATGTTCATATTGAATGGCATGGATGAAAGCTTGAGACTTAGACAAGTCCTAGTGATAGAATATTTTATTTTAGCGTAGGAGTAGCGAGAAAAAAATGGAGTGAAAAAAATCAGCAGGTTGTGGAAGCAAACTAATTTCTAAAAAATATAATAATTTTTAAAAATGGGTATAAAGAAATAGGTCATAAGCTCGATCCTGTAGGCACAAATATTTTTCAAATAGGAGAGTGCGTGCGCGCACACACACACACGCACGCACGAACGCGCACACGCGCGCACACACGCATGCACACAGGCACACGCGCGAGCGCGCACACACACACACACACACCACCTTTCAGAGGAAAAGAAGCTGGCTCAGTAATCAGTGCTCATTCCCACATTGAAAGTTTTCTTGAGAAAATTCCAGTGCATCAGTTTTTCAATTAAACTTTCGACATTGAAGACCCAGACATGAGATTCTCAAGTAGGAGTCACTGTACTAAACTAGTTAATGGTGGTGGTAGTGGTGGTGAGATGGTGGTGGTGGTGAGATGGTGGTGGTGGTGAGGTGGTGGTGGTGAGATGGTGGTGGTGGTGAGGTGGTGGTGGTGGTGAGATGGTGGTGGTGGTGAGATGGTGGTGGTGGTGAGATGGTGGTGGTGGTGAGGTGGTGGTGGTGGTGAGGTGGTGGTGGTGGTGAGATGGTGGTGGTGGTGAGATGGTGGTAGTGAGGATGGTGGTGTTAGAGGCAGCAATGGAGGTGGTGATAGTGACGGCAGTGATATTGGTGGTGATGGTGGCACCTGTGATTGGTGTGATTGATTGATAGAAATTAAGCCACCCAAGAGGTGGCACGGGCATGAATAACCCGTAAGTGGAGGCTGTTTGGAGTCATTACCAGTACCAGCAGCTGACACTGAAGATCTGTGGATGGATGGGGTCTTCATGGACACACCTGCAGTTTAAGGCCAGCAGGAGGCTTGGCTTTTCAGGCAGGTGGCTTGGCTTTTCAGGCAGGTGGCTTATGGATCGATGTGTCGTGTTGCACCTGCTATTCTCAGCTTAATTCGACGTTTGTTCGTCGTCGTGTCGTCGACCGGGTTGTCGTCGGGGTCGTCGTGGAATTCCGGCTCGGGGTAGGTCTTGTAGTACTCGGGGTCGTAGTGTTCCTTCCCTAGTATTGAGAGGTGATGCAGTACTGTATGGTGTAGTCGACGTTCACGGCGGCTGGGTATTGCAGTGTCTTTTCCGTCGATAGTCTTGTTGCAGTGATGGGCCAGGTGGCGGCAGTGATGGGTCAGGTGGTGGTGGTGATGGTGACGGCAGTGATGGTCCAGGTGGTGGTGGTGATGGGCCAGGTGATGGTGATGATGGTAGCGGCAGTGATACTGGTGGTGATGGAGACAGTAGCTGTGGTGATAGTGGCGACAGTGACCGTGGAGACTGTGGTGAAGGTACTTATCTAACAGTGTACCTAACAATGTCTACGGGAAATCGAGGTAATTACCTAAGTGTAATTACCTAAGTGTAGTTACAGGATGAGAGCTACGCTCGTGGTGTCCCGTCTTCCCAGCACTCTTTGTCATATAACGCTTTGAAACTACTAGTCTAGTTCTTTATGCCCCCAGCTACTAGTTTTTTGTACTTGTTGCGTTATCATTAAACTATTCTGACGTTCAATTTTTTAATCGAAAGTAGCAATAAAGTTGTTGGTGGAGGTGGCTTCCACAACCTCTCTTTTTCCAAGCATTCCACTTGCTGACCACCCTTACCGGGTACAAGTATTTCCTTATATTTCTTACTCATTTGCCTTTCCAGTTTTCACTTACGTTCTTTTGTCTAACTTTCTGTTTAGACAAGGTACAGCTGAAAGGGCTCTATTCTCCTTAGTATCTTGTATGGTGTGATCATATCACCTCTGTTTCTTTTGTATTCTTGTGTTTTAAAGTTTAGTTCCTTTATCTGTCCTCTTAGCTTAACCCAAGTAGTTTTGGCACGAATTTTGCTGCAAGTTTGCCTTTTTTTTTGTTCTTGTGTTTCACAAGATTCTAATTATGGTGGTTGTGTTATATCTTGAGGTTATCTTGAGACGATTTAGGGGCTTTAGTGTCCCCGCGGCCCGGGTCCTCGACCAGGCCTCCACCCCCAGGAAGCAGCCCGTGACAGCTGGCTAACACCCAGGTACCTATTTTACTGCTAGGTAACAGGGGCATAGGGTGAAAGAAACAATGCCCATTGTTTCTCGCCGGCGCCTGGGATCGAACCCAGGACCACAGGATCACAAGTCCAGTGTGCTGTCCGTTCGGCCGACCGGCTCCCCATCGTGTTGGTGGAAGTGGTGATGCGGGGGACTGGGGAGCTAATGGTTGCAGTATACTTTTGAATATTTTACCATCGATTAGGTAAGTCTGTCCAATTCTACCAACAACAGCATTCATAAATTCACACTAGAGAGTATTACAAATCTCAAGTGTTAAAGACAAAAAGATGAAAGCATATATTTATTTTAATATGTTTTAAACAAATCTTTGAAGACGTAATATACGGGAAAAGGCAGCATTACACTGATTTAGAAAACTTCTCTCGACTTTTGTTTATCCCTTCAGTAATTTATTGACCTAAAAGCAGAAACCGCTTTGTTTCATCAGGGAACTCTTGCGTGTTTACCTGGTGTCATAGTCGGGCGTACTCAGCTGTGTGTACTGGCAGCAAGACTCAACTCTGGAGCCCAGACTTGTAGCTATTGTACCTGGTACATTTATACTTTTATACTTAGATAAAACCGCTCCTGAAGCTGTGAATAGTTTGTTGTATCCCTTTTTGGTTCAGTTTGATTTAACCTGTTTATCCTTTTCAGAATTCATGATAACTTCTCTCTGGCTCATCTGGAAAATAAATGTATCCATTTAGTTTGTTCCCAAAGTATCAGGTACGTGGTGATCAAGGCACCCATTGTCCATATATATTTTAATAATTTTTAGGTTTCGTTCACTTAGCCTTTCCTACCACCTCTTTTCTCATATCTCTGGTACCTGTCTCGTGGCAAATAATTGTACCTATTCATTTTTCGTTTCGTGCTCTTAAAGGTGAGGATTCCAGGATGGAGCTGAAAATTTTAGGCCTGGTCTAACATACCAGGTCTAACCAGTGTTCCGAAGGTGTCCATGGTTCGAAAATAATGTGTCTCCTACGTACTCCTTCCTCTGAATTCCTGCAGCTCTCTCGTCTCGTAATAACATTATTCGACACTATTTTTAAGAATTAAACCTTAGAAGTTATTTGCCAGCTTATTCATGCAGGCAATCTTAGTCCTCCTGTAACGCTGCCATTTCTCTTACATCACTATAATTGTCATATTTCAATCGTCAGCAACCACTGTGATGTACCATCTTTCCTTCTCTAAGTGATTCTTTTACAAAAATCACAAACATTGGTTGTCAATGAATATAACCTTCAGAGAACCTATTTACAATTTCCCTCCATTCTACTCTTCATCTCTAACTATAACACTCTTACTTTTTTCGTTTAAAACTCTTTTTATTCAGTCTTTTATCCAAACATTTATCACTAATTTCCCGGCTTAATTTTGTAGCTAGTGGATCAACGTTTTGTAGTGAGCAGTGCAAATGGCTTTTTGGTAATTAAGAAACATGTAATCCATACATCTCTCTCTCTATCGTATCATGGTGATCGTGTCGCGAAACTTTAACGGTGTCTCATGGTATGTTCGCCGCTTTCTAAAACTATGCCGTTTCTACGTTAGTTAGTCCTCAGCAGGTGTTTGACCAAGGACTTTATAATCATCTTACCTATTAGTTTACATAATATGCTGTCTGTGATACAAGTCTATAGTTTAAGGCCTCTTATATCTAAAAACTTATGTTTTTTCTTACTAGGTCTGCACCTCTCTAGTAAGACTACTCAATAGCTCAGTCGATAAAGCTTCGGTCTCACCCGCGTGGGGACCACGATTCGAGTCTCCTAGAGCCTAGGTGCATGGCACTCTTTCATCTGCTTTCTTAACTATAGGCACTACTCTGGCAGTCTTCCACACTCCCGAGAGTTTTCCCATTTGCTAACAACACGTTATACACAGAGTCACACTACAGTTAGAGCCGTGTTTCTTTAAATATCCTCATAATAACGTATTGCAATTATAATGCTTTGAGTACATATAATTATTTTTCTTCTTCTTCTTCTTCTTATTATTATTATTATTCCAGGCAATTCTTGACCTGCTCTTCAATTACTATCATGTACTCCATAATGATTCCCGCTTTTCTATCATCATTTGTGCCAGACCTCAACTCAGGCACGTTTCTCAACACTTACAAGAACTCTCGAGATCTTTTATAGACTTCCTCGTCACTTTCTGTGGGAACGTTTAGGATTTTTTTATATAATTATAAATTTTCTGTTTATACCTTTTAGTAGATTTTGCTCTAACAGGTAATTAATGTTAATATTGACTTTAATTACTTCGCTCAAGAGTACTTATTTTTGGCACCTTTCTAATGCCTCTGTTTACCTCTGTACTGAAATTTGAAACAGCACTTTGTACCGTTTCAAAGCTTTGTTTTTATTTTGGCCTATTTCTATTGTCTTTTGAGCCATGAGATATTTTCACCCATTCTTCCTCTTTCCTGGGTTGTATGTACTGTTGTGTAACTTTAGTAATTGTTTGTGAAATGTACGCAATCGTTCCCACAAAATAGTACTTCCATTGGACTTTCTTGAGAGAATGATCTTGCTCTCCTCTAGTCCTGTCCTGTCCTCTCTTGACCTTTCTTGTATTCTCTCCCAGTTCAGCTCGAGTCCGTAGTCAAAGACTCACAGTAGTCATTGATGCCAAGTGGCTCCCTGTTATATCCCTATATCATCAACCTCGCTCATTGGCGAACATCATTTCTTAAAGTTGGTAGATTATCCTCTTCCTGCCACTGTTGTCTGTGTAACGTGATGTGTCAAGAAGTAAATATCGAATGAGTTCACGAGTTTCCTCCTCCAAATACCATAAATTCCACGAGGAATCCTTCGTAACCCAGTTTATGTTTATGCGGTTAAAGTCTCCCAATATTGGCTTAACGTACAATTGACTGCCACCACAGCTGCCCTCTCAATGACCATTATATTACATATTGCATTTGCATCTTCAGGTTCTGAAGAGTCTGAGGGTTTCAGAGTCGGTCAAGGGTTTAGATGGTGAGGAGACTCAGGAGGTCTCGGGGACTGCCCCTTCCGGGCTGGCGACAAAGGAATTCGAGCCGGGTCCTCCTGCAGAAGCATCTGGCTCTGACCAGTGGGCTCCCTTTCATGGGACATCCTCCTGCTATCTGGTGGATTGAATTTAACTATTATTGTTATCCTTTCTCCTCAATAGTTCCCGTGCCTATAATCTAGTTCTGTAGACGAGTTCTCTACCATGAATTTTTCTTTTCATTTTCAGTAGCGGTGTTGAAAATGTTATGAACCACCTCTGCTAATTTTCCTCTATTGTCTTATCGAATATCACTTTTGTAGCCTCATAGAATAGTTCCATACCCCAATTATTTATGCAAGTTTCTTGTTTATGTCTGCAATTGCAGCGGTGTGGATGTGCATCTAGTTTCAACTCATTGAGTTCCTTTAGCTTATTAATTACGTATCTTCATTTGTCCAGGAGTATAGTAAACTTTCTCAGTGTTTATAGTCCGAGAAGCGGGAAACACCGGTCGGTGTACATATCCCATCGTCAATGACTTCATGTACACTCTTAATGTACATGCTGTACAGTAGTTTACAAATTCTAACAGCAGCTTTGTGTGAGCGTTTAATGACTCCATGTGACTCCACACGTCAGTGGAAGAGAACGGAAGAGGACTTCCTCTGCAGTGGAAGAGAACTTCAGTGAAGAGGACGTCAGTAGAAGAGGACCTCATATCCATCGTATGAGCGATATAGGATCGTTATCTGGTATGGATATACCAAATACCCTCCTTGGTGTGGAGAGTAAGGCGGCCATAGTGTGGTATGGTGGCTGCCCTCTATTTTGTATTTCTTGTGCTATGAACTAACTCTCAAACTTCCAGGGTTCCTGACTCTCCCTCCGGACATTTTAGCAGCGTGTTTGAATTCAACATTTCTACAAAATGTCTTTTCATTAGTATGGGCTTAGTTCACTCAACCTATGTTCTATAACAGTACTCATTTCCACCTCTATGACCTTTTTATGACCTTAAACGGACCTTATTATGAAATTAAAATGAAAAGTAAATAGAATTAAAATAAAATAATATTAAATATTATAAAATAAAATTAAAATAATTATAAAATAAAATTAAAATAATTATAAAATAAAATTACCTTATTATCTATGACCAACAGCTTTTTATTCCTGGGCAAATTGTTTCATATTCGTTTCTCAGCTTCAAATATATCTCTCAAAATTATTTATCCTCATTGCCTCCAGTTCTGTTTTTTTGTCTTCATTTCTTTTCTATTCGCTCTTTCATGTGCTAATCTCTAGCACTCTCTCTCTCTCTCTCTCTCTCGTCTGGTTCAATTTTCAAGCGTTTCTTTCCATATCCGTTTCCCATTTATTTCCCATTTATTTCCCCACTCATCGTTCTTCCATTTTATCGCTTTTTAAAAGCATTTCCTTCTCTTTCGGTAAGTCCTGGACTAATGCATTTCTCATCCTTTCCTCGCCCTGTTTTATCGCATTTTTCATATCTTTCCCTTATTCTCTATTCCCTCTCCAAGCTTTGCCCGTTCCCAACACTAGATCTTGTAATTGTTCCTGGAATTGTATTGACACACTCCACTAAGCTAGCTCCCATATTGTGACCGCTAATAGTGACCGAACAATGTCTTTTCTCCAAGAATTGCTCATGGTTTGTGTGTATTCACCTAGTTGTACTTGTGGAAGTTGAGCTCTGCTCTTTCGGCCCGCCCCTCGACTGTTAAATCAACTGTTACTAACTACAATTTTTTATGGACCAGACCACACATTAGAAGGTGAAGGGACGACGACGTTTCGGACCGTCCTGGACCATTCTGAAGTCGATTTGAGCGACCATTCTCGATCGACTTGAGAATGGTCCAGGACGGACCGAAACGTCGTCGTCCCTTCACCTTCTAGTGTGTGGTCTGGTCAACATACTTTAGCCACGTTATTGTGACTCATCGCCTGCATACTAATTCCCGCCCCCCCCCCACACACACACCCAGGAAGCAGCCCGTAACAGATGTTTAATTCCCAGGTACCTATTTACTACTAGGTAATTGAGGCATCAGGGTGAAAGAAATTCTATCCATTTTGTTTCTCGCCGGCGCTGGGAATCGAACCCCGGTCCACAGGATTACGTGTCCCGCGTGTTGTTCATTGAACCACCAGCGCCCCTTAACGCTTTGGTCTACAAGTGTGTTGAACTTTGTAAGTCTGCAGTGTGCGCGTGTGTGTGTGTGTGTGTGTGTGTGTGTGTGTGTGTGTGTGTGTGTGTGTGCATGTGCGTGTGGGTATGTGTGCACGTGCTCGAGCACTAATGGGAATTGTACACACAGAATTTCTAAAATGCTTTCCATTTTTCCGGGTTAAAAGCAAAACAAATTTTTTCTTTGTACACAAATAAAATGCATTTGGAAGTCGAGAAGAGAAAAATCAAGCAGAATCAATCACCACGATTATGTGGTGATCGTGGAGAAAAACAACAACAAAAGGATCACCAGGGAATATATTGTACAATAATATTCTATCAAAGATAAAAATTAAACACTTTAGCACAATGGAAGATCACAAAATGTGTTCCCAAGGCTTCTCCTCACCTGAAAATATATTAACCAATCAGGGTACGTTAAATACGAGAGATGTGAAGGATTTTTGACAATGTTGAACTTTTTCTATTCCTTGCCAGGTGTTGGTTGGTCCTTCACCAAACAGGAAACAGAAAACTATAATTGGAGACGAACAGATAACGCCGAGGTAAGGTCGTTAACCAACAGATTATTAAAGACAAGAAAATATGCAATTAAAATAAGTGAGAAGATAGTGGGGAGTATGAGAAAGAGTTTGAATAAAGAAATGAGTAAGAGGAAGTAACGAATGGTAAACAAATGTATGAATAAAATTATATTAATGATAAGTGACAACACAAATCATGGTGGATATATTTTTGCCGAATTGTGGTACAGACTGACCAGAGTTTAGCATATCGTAGGTCGGTGGGAAGGAGCGACAAGTTTGTCGGTGGGATGAAACGACACGTTGTAATGAACGATTTCCAAAATATTGTTGTGGGAAAAGTCTAGAAAAGTTTTCTTTGAAATCTTCCTTCACTTTCAACGGGAGGAAAACGGCTTCTCTGTTGTGTGATAGAGTGTAGGAGTGTTTGTGAGACCTGTGTCCGGGGTGTTGCGCACGCTCTTTTACACCAGTTAACTGCACAAGCCAAAACAAAAAGAATTGCCAAGACGTGCCCCGACTCGACAAATAAAATGCCGTGAAAGAGAAAGAGTTTAGAGAGAGAGAGAGAGAGAGAGAGAGAGAGAGAGAGAGAGAGAGAGAGGCAGAGAGAGAGAGGCAGAGAGAGAGAGGCAGAGAGAGAGAGGCAGAGAGAGAGAGGCAGAGAGAGAGAGGCAGAGAGAGAGAGGCAGAGAGAGAGAGGCAGAGAGAGAGAGGGAGGTTATCTCCAGTTCCTTCTCGTATTGAGTCTTCACAAATCGCCTGACCTTCCTGATTCATCAGAACTTTTAAATTCATCAGATTGCTTTGAAATTTTGACAACGTTGCATTCGAAAAGGCGTGTGATTTTATATGCCTACTACATACATGCCTCACCTGTGACAGGAAAAAAACATGCTTTTTTTTAAAAACAGCGCCATCTGTTGTACTTAAGAGCAACACTGTAATCTCCGAAAGTTCTTCACCGATTGCTTTGAAATTTTAACAAAACGTTACATTCGAATACTCGCATTTTTATATACCTATATATATATATATATATATATATATATATATATATATATATATATATATATATATATATATATATTATATATATATATATCACGATCTATATATCATGATTCCACCTCAGTGACAGGTAAAAACATTTTTTTTTATAAATAACGCCATCTGTTGCAGGTAATAGCAACACATGCTATATTAAATATGTTTCGATTTCATTTCAGTGTTTCTGATTGCACTGATAAATTAAATTTTTATAGATATCGATTTATTTTTATTTTTATTTAATTAATTTGAGTGACATTACATTGGAATCGAGCTGTGTTGTTTACCATTCCATTCATTTCGTGAGTATACTTATTTGTTTATTTTTTCATTGTTTTTCATTTAGTTTTTAACTGTTTTTCTTATATTTCAGTGATGGGACCTACAAGATCATTTGGAAATGAATTGGACGAGGGAGTGGGGATTGGTGGGGAGGACGAGGGGACGAGGGAGTGTGGAATGGTAAGGATGACGATGGAACTGTGGAGTGGGGGATGGTGGAGAGGACAAAGGGACGGGGAAGGTGAGGAATTGTGGAGAGGAGGAGGGGATGGAGGAGTGACGAATAGTTGGGAGGACGAGGGGACAGTGGAGGGGAGGACTAGGAGACAGGGGCAAAGTTGCTGTGGCTCAGCAACGCGTGGCTGTGTACAGCTAGTATCTTATATACTGACAGGTTATCAGAAAAGTTAAAACAAATAGAAGAGATTGTCGTTAATTTGTTTTACCTACAGATATTGCAAAGGAAAATTGTCGACCAGTTCTGTTCGTAGCGCCTCTCCATGCCAAAGAAATAACCTTCCCTTGGCGAACAAAACGTAGCGCTACGCCCACATAAACCAGCGTTATTTCCTCCCTTAATGTCCCCAGATCTGCAGTTTTACTCTCTCCTCCAGAGTTCAAGGAAACGCTCAAGGGATTTATGCACCCCCGCCTCATTTAATCTGAATTATTCAAGTCCCTGTATCAAAAATTATCCGGTTCTTAAAGAAAGATAATTGGATGGCATGAAGTTCCTTTTGTGTCTGGCGTAAAGGGACATGAAGATCACACGGGGAATGTTAAGCAACTACTACTGTCTTCCGGCTCTGGTTGAGGCTCGCGTCTCATGGAAAGTTTGGCGATGATCCTTCCGTCTGTTACCTCTATTCCAAGTGGAAAAAAAATACTGAAGAAATAAAGCGAAAGCATTACGTTCCTCCTCCATAATCCGCCTATCCCTGGTACAAATATTGGGTAAATAAGATCAAATATGCTCCACTATATATATGCTGTCCACTTTGCTCATACCATATTCCCCAGGTCCGGTATCACAGGGCCTAGCCCCTAACCATCTTGTGACGGAGTTTCCAAAAACTCTGAAATACCGGTCAAGGTTCGTCACGTGCTCGAGCGGCCGTATTACAGTACAAGAGTCCGTCGCCATCTATATTGCAGGGGAAAAAATGCACAAACATTATTGAATTTTTAAGAGAAATTTCCTGGTGGCGCGAGTTTGCTGTAACGACCCCTCCATTTTTCTGGCACCTTTATCACGCTCGGCGCTGTGCTATTTTCCCAGGTTTACCAAGGTCTATTATTATTATTATTGCTGCTGTTATTCACGATTATAATTAATATACATTATATTATTACACAATATATATATATATATATATATTTATATATATATTTATATATATATATATATATATATATATATATATATAATTGTTTTTTTTAAATAATATGGAAGGGAGTACCACCTCTGGCTGGAAGAAGGGGGACCCATAGCCTCGGAGGAAACCACACATAACGCATTGGAGGGAATGTAGATCCTCTCCAATACAGTTTCTGTGTGCTTTTCTCCTACCACCCCTTTCCTTTTATATATTATATATATATATATATATATATATATATATATATATATATATATATATATATATATATATAAATGGGAAGGGAGTACCACCTCTAGCTGGAAGAAGGGGGACCCATAGCCTCGGAGGAAACCACGCATAACGCATTAGAGGGAATGTTTAGATCCCCTCCAATACAGTTTCTGTGTGCTTTTCTCCTACCACCCCCTTCCTTGAATATTTTTTTTTTTTTTTTTGTGCTTTATTATGCATTTGATGGTTACAAGATATACATGGGTTGATACAAAAATAATAATGCAAAAAGGTGCTTAAAGGTTATGGATCTCTTGAAGAACACAACAATGGGAAACATTGATGAATGTCACAGACGGGTTCGATCATTGTTGCAAGTCAAACACTTCTTCGAATTCCTCTGAAGTTGGACTTGTGCCCAAGACGCAACAGGCATTTCCCCTCTGAATCGCAACACTGAGGCGCTGGAACAAGAAACTTTTTGCTCTCTGGTCTTTTGTAGCGCTGATCAATTTGTCCCCCAATTCCTTCAGGAACTTCAATGCACATTTTCCCCACGAACCGAGGGTCTCCGAGCCGATCGGAACAAAGCTGTAGCAGTGTGCTAGACCTCTGTATTTAATAATTTTCTGCGATTCCCTGAAAGAAGCAGCACCACCGCTTTCACGTGTGCTGTAGTGGAGGTAGGTACTGGCCAGTGTGGCAGCGCACGTGTAGTCCCATACACTTGCTTACCATCCTTCCAAGGTAGCAAGGTGACCCCATCAGGGCGCTTCTGAGGGTCGTTAGGTCTGGATAAGTGTGGTTCTCTTTGTGCCGGGCAGCGGGCTGTGGCGAGGCTCCTCTTGATGATGTCGTTGACTTCTTCATGTCTTGCAATTTTACCCTGTGATTTACGACATACCAGACCATGACGACCATATTGGTCTGCCATCGCAGTTCCGCAGATGCACCTATGTTCGGTGAGGATGGGGGCGGCAAGGCGAAGGGCAACTCCAATGCGGAGAGCGTCATGACTGAGGCGAGTTCCCAGGGCTGCATTGGGCACAGCAAATAAAAAATCCCCGGCGTGGGGTGCTGTTACCGCTAGGAGGCGGGCTTTGTTTTCAGCATCAGCGTTGTCAATCATTGCTGTGACAGTCTTTTCCATTATGGGGCTATCCCAGTGGGCCTGCTTGTGGTCTTTTGGGACTTGTGGTCGGGGTTGAGGGTGTGCAATGGTGTCCCATTGTCTGGCTGCTTCGATGAACGTTTGATCATGAGTTCCCGCTGTCTCTCTCATACGCTCTGGTAGGATCTGCCCTACCAATTCGTTGGCTGCTGTACATGAGGATAAGAATGCTGGAAGTGCTACCTCAGTTGCCTTTCGTATGCCTATCCCTCCAAATCTCACTGGTAGTGTTGCTTGGTTCCACTGTCATCTAAATCTAGGTTGAGCGCCTTCCTGAATATTGACCTGAGGAGCTCATCATATTGATTTAGAAGTGGGTTGCCAAAAGTTGGTGCACACCTTAAGAAGTATGTTAGCCTGGGCAGGGTAAGGCACTTGCTTGGGCAAGCAAGCATATATATATATATATATATATATATATATACATATATATATATATATATATATATATATATATATATATATATATATATATATATATATATATAACTGAAAACTCACACCCCAGAAGTGACTCGAACCCATACTGCCAGGAGTACTGTCGAGATGATGGGTAAATAGCCTTGGCTACCAACGTCTTTTGTACAGTACAGTGCAAAGCAAACATGCTTTGTTTTTTCAAAAAAGGCATGTTATTATCTGTTACAGGTGTGGCATCTATATCGCACGTATTCGAATGGAACGTTGTGTCAAAATATAAAAGCAATCGATGAAGAACTTTCGGAGATTACAGCGCATGTTACTCCTATGTCCCACAGATGGCGCTGTTTAAAAATTTTTTTTTTTCCTGTCACAGATGAGGTATGCATATAGTAGGTATAAAAACACGCGCCTATTCGAATGCAACGTTGTGTCAAAATTTCAAGGCATTCGGTAAAAGGTTTCGAAGATTTTCCCCTCACATGAAAAAACACATGGAAAAAATATTAAAAAAAAAAAAACATGTTTTTCCCCGTCACAGACATGACATCTTTATTGTATGTACATAAAAACCCACTCGGATGTGAATGGAACGTTGTGTGAAAATTTCTAAGCAATCGGTAATGAACTTTCGGAAATTAACGATTTTTAACAAACGAACATTTACATACATTTTATATATATATATATATATATATATATATATATATATATATATAGAGAGAGAGAGAGAGAGAGAGAATGTGTGTGTGTGTGTACTCACCTAGTTGTGCTTGCGGGGGTTGAGCTCTGGCTCTTTGGTCCCCCTCTCAACCGTCAATCAACAGATGTACAGATTCCTGAGCATACCGGGCTCTATCATATCTACACTTGAAACTTTGTATGGAGTCAGCCTCCACCACATCACTTCCTAATGCATTCCATTTGTCAACAACTCTGACACTAAAAAAGTTCTTTATAATATCTCTGTGGCTCATTTGGGCATTCAGTTTCCACCTGTGTCCCCTTGGCAGAGCGGTATACCAGCCGGCCTCCCCCACCCTGAGTTCACCACCAAAACACTGCTCACACAATTTTTCCAACTGATAAAACGATCGTTGCAAGAACAGACAAGTGAATACCAACTAACAGAGTGTTTAGAGCTTTTCTGGAATGTATAAACTAGAATTACACACACACGAAACTCGTCTAATTACATTCGTACAAAAGCACAGGAAACTTAAGATGGCAGTAACCTAAAGTGGACCATTCCTGCCCACACACAGTTTCTCCCCCACTGGAGGTAAGGTAAACTCCACTTTCCTTCAACTAAATATACTCGCTTACACAGATTACTATGAAAAATATTTTTAAAACATGTGAAGACATACAATATTAATAGATATGAATTAACATAAAAACCATATTACAGGATCAGACAAGCTATTGCAATATTAATATTATAGTCACTGAACAACAGTGTACCAGCAATTTTATGTAGATATTGCAACATATCAACTCACCACTCCATTGTTCAAAAATTAAAACATCATTGTGACTCAAGTTCCATTTCAGCATTATATAATAACCAAGCAATACATGTGGCAAAAATGATTGACTATTAATCCTGGCTATGCAATTAATATATTATAACAACAGTTTAATACAGTTGTGAACGAATATTATCTTCTCGTTCAGAACATTTAGACTAAAGCGTGTGGAAGAACAAGAAATTACTTGAGTGCTTTGTTATTTGTCCGACCACTTAGGCTGGACGGTAGAGCGACGGTCTCGCTTCATGCAGCTCGGCGTTCAATCCCCGACCATCCAAGTGGTTGGGACCCATTCCTTCCCCGCTGTCCCATCCCAAATCCTTATCCAGTCCCCTTCCAAGTGCTATGTAGTCGTAATGGCTTGACGCTTTACCCCTTGATAATTCCTCCCTTCCTTTCATGTTAATCAACACATCAACTAAAGTGTAATGAATAAAATACTTGATTATAGAGGCAGGAAAAAGGAAGACATGGAATGTGAGAAGACAATGTTGGTTCATTTATACAAGAACAAGAGGAAAGTGTGAAGGCCTAATGACCATTATGAGTTTCCGGAAGCAACATCCAACGCAGGATCGCTGTCTATTAATCATCCTACTGATATTGTTTTGTAATTATCCATTAACAATGGATCCAAAGTGTACAATCCATTACTACTATACATGTTGTATGGCGATGTAATATATATTAAAACAGATTCAATATTATTTATGTAATATTTATGTTAAAAATATGGTTTTTCATTTTGTAACTACGACGTCTCCTAGATAATTTTGTGAGAATTTTAGTGACAAATGAATAAATTAGCATTAAAATGAATAACAGAATATTAGGTATCTGGACCGTCTTGAAAAATATTGCTTCTGCGAAATTTGGCATTTTCATCTTGTTTTTAAATCCAGTTTCCATCCAAATCCAGTTTTTTACTCTCTGGTAGTTTTCGGCAGGTAAAGTCCAGATCTTTTGGCATTAACAGTTTCAACCAATCTATTCGACATTTTTTCCAGTTCAGTAGTAGTATTTCTAGTTTTTTTTTTCAGATATATACAAGAGTTGTTACATTCTTGTAGAGCCACTAGTACGCGTAGCGTTTCGGGCAAGTCCTTAATCCTAAGGTCCCTGGAATACGATCCCCTGCCGCGAAGAATCGTTTTTTCATCCAAGTACACATTTTACTGTTGCGTTAAACAGAGGCTACAGTTAAGGAATTGCGCCCAGTAAATCCTCCCCGGCCAGGATACGAACCCATGACATAGCGCTCGCGGAACGCCAGGCGAGTGTCTTACCACTACACCACGGAGACTGCGGTGGTCTTTTGGAATGTAGTTTGACTAGGGAGGATGAGCTTTATTTACTCAATGTATTCATTCATTTTTCGGATGACGTATCATTTGCTGAAGAGGCAATTTATCACTGCTTCTGACAATTATTTGTTCTCACACATCTCCTTAGCTGCTTAGAGCTCACGGGATGAGCTCAGTCTAGTGCTTCTGTGGTGACCTCCAGTCTTAGTTCCTTCTTCCATAAGCTCTATAACCCTTATGCCTGAAACGCTTTGCGTAATAGTGGCTTTAGGCATTGTATGTACTAGCTCTATCTATAAATCCATCAATCTTTGTAAAATCTCTTGTATGTATGTACCTTACCTAAATAAACATTTATTTATTTATTTATACTTGCAAAGCATCCTTCAGTGGCGACGTTCCATCGTGTCTGAAGGTCGAATATGTCGCTCAGCAAAAATCCCTGGCGCCCTCCAGGGATTAACACCATCGTTCTGGACCTCCCCAGCACATTGTGGTCCAGTAGGTTGAGGCTCACAGCTACGGAGACCCAGAACGCAGGTACGAATCTCGCTCCAAAGATATTCACAATGATATCATGCCACTGATTTCTTAGTGAGTGCTCCAATGATTACTATTCTTACAGAATTATTCTTATTCCTATTGTTAATTCTATTATAAAAGTAAACATTATTATTTATTAACATTATTAGTTTCATTATCATTATTATTACTTCTATTAGGCATGTTGTGCGCGGCACAGAGTAAACACGACGTTACAATAGTGTTTCCACGTGAAGAGGAAATAAATACCAGAATATTAATTGGAGAATGAGTAGCTGCCTCTGTCGTCACCTGAGGAGAACCTGCGAGAGAAGAGGCAATAAATTGTCTCGAGAGAATTGTGATGTGTGGGACGATAAATCCTGCCAGCTAGCCGACAGCAGTTTCGTTTAAATGTGGAACGAATGTGATTATAATTGAGGAATTTATGGAACACCCTATTGTGGCTGGATTTCTGGTGTCAGCTAGTGCTTGCTTGTTATGGCGACAGCTGGTGCTTGCTTGTTATGGCGACAGCTGTTGCTTGCCTGGTATGGCGACAGCTGGTGCTTGCTTGTTACGGCGACAGCTGGTGCTTGCCTGGTATGGCGACAGCTGGTGCTTGCCTGTTATGGCGACAGCTGGTGCTTGTTATGGCGACAGCTGTTGCTTGCCTGGTATGCCGACAGCTGGTGCTTGCCTGGTATGGCGACAGCTGGTGCTTGCCTGTTACGGCGACAGCTGGAGCTTGCCTGTTATGGCGACAGCTGGTGCTTGTGTGTGGAATGTGCTCTCAGCAAGCTCCTGCGTATGGGGGTGGTGTCAGGCTGGTGGTGAGGGCGGCCGTCGACCTCCTAGCGAAGACATCGTGACCTATCAGTCTGAGATCGGACGAGATGTTATCATCGCTTCCTCGACCTCTGCCGCTCCTGGAGGTCAAAGGTCGCTGTTAGGGTCAGGAGGGGGGGGGGGCTTCCTTAGTCTCTGTCAGTGACCGCTAGGCTACTGTCAAGGCCCAGGCTACTGTCAGGGCCTTGGCTACCGTTAGCCTCCCTAGGCTACCGTTAGCCTCCCTAGGCTACCGTTAGCCCCCCGGCTACCGTCAGCCCCCCGGCTACCGTCAGCCAGCCAGGCTACCGTCAGCCCCCCAGACTACCGTCAGCCCCCCAGGCTACCGTCAGCCCCCCAGGCTACCGTCAGCCCCCCAGGCTACCGTCAGCCCCCCAGGCTACCGTCAGCCCCCCAGGCTACCGTCAGCCCCCCAGACTACCGTCAGCCCCCCAGACTACCGTCAGCCCCCCAGACTACCGTCAGCCCCCCAGGCTACCGTCAGGCCCCCAGGCTACCGTCAGCCCCCCAGGCTACCGTCAGCCCCCCAGACTACCGTCAGCCCCCCAGGCTACCGGCAGCCCCCCAGGCTACCGTCAAGCCCCCAGGCTACCGCCAAGCCCCCAGGCTACCGTCAGGCCCAGACCACAGCATTAATACGATTAATACAAATAAAGTTTACGTCCTCATTCTTTTAATTATTAAACAAAAATCCAATATTATTACTACTAGCTGTACTTGACCACGCGTTGCAGTTACAGTGGTTCAGTACAGTTACAGCAACCTTCACCTGTCTCCCAATCCTCCCCGCCATTTCCCCGTCCCCTCCTAATCATTCGCCACTCCTCCATCCCCCACGCCCTCCCCATCATTTCCCCCCCCCTCCCGTCTTCTCGTCCTCCTAACCATTCCCACTCCTCCATCCCCTCGTCCTCCCTACCCTTCCCCCCTCCCCCGTCCGATGCATTCCCAAATAATCTGATGTTCCCATCAGAAAATTGGGAACATCAAATGATCTGATGTTCCCATCACTGAAATATAGGAAAACAGTTACAAAAACGAAACTAAAAACAATGAAAAAATAAAGAAATAAACTATACTCACAAAATGAACGGTATGGTAAACAACAACGTTCAATTCCAATAAAATGTCACACAAAATATTCATATCAAAATGAAAATAAATCGAAATCTATGAAAATTCAATTTATCAATGCAATTTGAAACATTGAAATGGAATCGTAACATATTTAGTACTGCGTGTGTTGCTTTTACGTCCAACAAATGGCGCTGCTTAAAAAAAAAATCCTGTCACAGGTGAGGCCTGTATATAGTAGGTATATAAAAACACGCGCCTATTCGAATGCAACGTTATGTCAAAATTTCAAAGCAATCGGTAAAGAGGTTTCGAAAATTTCCCTCACATGAAAAAAACAGTTTTTCAAAATAAGCATGTTTTTTTCCTGTTACAGACGGGATATCTATATAGTATGTATATAAAAACCTGCTCGGATGCGAATGGAACATTGTGTGAAAATTTCAAAGCAATCGGTGAAGAACTTTCGGAAATTAGCGATTTTGAACAAACATATACAGTTTTATTTATATAGATTGCACAGAGAAATCTCATTAACGTAATGTACCAGTGAAATAATCGGTTGGAGCTATGAGAAGGATTCGAACCTGCACCCTGGGTACTTCCACACGCCTTAAACCCCTGGACTGCGATATGCATAACTGAATCCTCTACTTGGCCACTAGGTGTCCTGAAGCACCTTCCTGATGCCAAGTGATACATTTCTTGCAGGTCAATATGCAGGTCAATATGGGGGTTATTACTCGTGTCATTATTCGGGTCAATATTCAGGTCATTATTCGAGTCATTATGCAGGTTATTTTCCAGTTCATTATGCTGGTCATTAACTAGGTCGTTATCCAGGTCTGGTTAGCTCTGTGTCCGACCACGCTGATGAATGGATGTAAATCTGCATGTGTGGGGGTGGGGGGGGGGGGAAATAAGCAACACCGGTAATTAAGAAGAGTTTCGTAGGTAAATCGAAAGACATCGTGAAGGTGAAACGAAAGAAAACGTGAATGTAAAACAAGGTAGAGAGAGAGAGAGAGAGAGAGAGAGAGAGAGAGAGAGAGAGAGAGATGGGATCACTGGCCACGAGCACACTGTCTAGCTGCTGTGTTAACGTCTAGCTGCTGTGTTAACGTCTAGCTGCTGTGTTAACGTCTAGCTGCTGTGTTAACGTCTAGCTGCTGTGTTAACGTCTAGCTGCTGTGTTAACGTGGAACACCACTTTAAGTGGTGAAAAACTAGAAATCTTAAACTCAATTGTTAAATTTAGGTTAAAATTGAGGTTTAACCGAGTTACACACAAGGAAAGAGGTGTTATATTATCCTACTGTGATTCCAGACCTCGCTTGCAAGGCTCGGCATGCTTAACCTCATAGTGGCTGACATTCAACCCCCAAATGAAATTCACCTCATCGCTGACCACAAAGCCTCACACTGTTTAATCTCGCCATTTAAATAGGTACTTTCGCAGCCTTCTCATGTGATGAGTTGGTGCTTTCCCAGCAGTAAATGTAACAGTCCAACACCTTCCCAGTGGAGATACTGTGATTCCATGTGGTCACAAGTCCTGTCCGCCTCTCGTGAGCTCCTGACACCAGGAGGACAATATGACTGTTAGAATGGAAGACCGCTGGTGTGGGACTAAACATCAAGAAACGCTGGCCAGGCGGGTAGCGCCGCCATCTATAGAGAAAAGGTCAAGGGCCAACAGGCAGAGGGGTCATTCGTACGAGTTTGTCCCCACTTACTACGGTGACACCTTGGTACCCTGGGGTAAAGTCGGCCCCAGGGGGGCCAAGGTAAGGTAAGTAGGGTAAGACTGTGGATTCGAAGTTCATTGTCATTTGCAGGAAACAAAACATGCCAGTTCTCTATGTTGGCGTCTGAATGTGGTGATCCAAGCGGGAATCAAACAGTTTAATTATTGAGATTTAATATCCCGAATGATATTGTTCATACTAGTGTGTGTGTGCCTGTGTGTGTGTGTGTGTGTGTGTGTGTGTGTGTGTGTGTGTGTGTGTGTGTGTGTGTGTGTGTGTGTGTGTGTGTGTCTCTGTGTGTGTTGATTGCAGGTGAACGTATATGTGCACGCTTGAACGTGTCATGAGTAGTTAAATTATGAAATTTTTTGAAAAACTGTGAATTATCTCTTGCCTTTGCTCTATTTGAAACGTAACTCTCACACAGAAGAGCTCCAAATTAAGGCACAGTTTAAAAAAAATGGTTTCATATTACGCGGTATTAAAAGTTCAATAAAAATAATTAATTTTCTTACTTTTAACTTATATCTGATTTAATTTATCTTAACTTTTTCCAGAAATAAAGGTGTGATTCTAAGCTTTATTTAAGCTTATTATGGTCTCGTATAAAACACTTCAATAACATCATAGATATGAATACATTATCTCCAGCTGCCCAGCCACTTGGGGTGGAAGGAAGAGCAAAGGTCTCACTTCATGCAGGTCGGCGTTCAATCCCCGACCGTCCAAGTGGTTGGGAAACATTCCTCCCCCCCCCTGTCCCATCCCAAATCCTTAACCTGACCCCTTCCCAGGGCTATATAGTCATAATGACTTGGCGCTTTCTCCTGAGAGTGCTCTTCCCTTCCGGTCGCCTCAAGACAATGCTCCACCTCACAGGTCGATAATATATTGTATTTTTCCGAGATTATATTATATATATATATATATTATATTATATTATATATATTTTTTTTTTCATGCGTCGGTCGTTGCTGGAGTAATTAGAGAAATGTCGGAAAATTTGGTGAGACGGCCACAGTGTTTGTGTCGGGAACTACCTAGGTTGTTGGAGGGCCAAGAATGATGATAATAGTGACGAATATAATGGTTTTATAATGATGATTCCGATAATGATGGTACTCATGACAATATACGATTGCAGGGGTAATATGTAGTTGTTCGACGTAATTGTTGCATATAATATCAAGCCGGCATATTGCAACGGGGGTTATGAATACTCTATATACCTGTTGCATTATTAATGTAATTTTATGCAGAATTAGAAAGGGGGAAAAAAAACTCGGTGCACATTATGTTGCATATTGACTACAATGTATTATTTATATTGCTTATTAAGGTCAGAAAAATTGCGTTACAGTATATTAACTTACTGGTATATAAATTAAATGTGTGCGCGCGCGCGAGAGAGAGAGAACGCGAGTGTGTATTCACCTAGTTGTACTCACCTAGTTGTATTCACCTAGTTGTGCTACCAGGGGTTGAGCTATGCTCTTTCGGCCCGTCAGTCAGCGGATTTTTTTGTTTTCCCACACACACACACACACACACACACACACACACACACACACACACACACACACACACACACACACACACACACACACACCCCCAGGAAGCAGCCCATAACAGCTGTCTAATCTCCAGGTACCTATTTACTGCTAGGCAACAGAAGCATGAGGGTGAAAGACACTCTGCCTATTTGTTTCTGCCATCGCCGGGGATCGAATCCTTACCCTAGGATTAGGAGTCCAGAGCGCTGTCCACTCAGCCACAGTCCCCCTTAAACAGGGAGGCCCCACTCACCCCCTCCACCGTGTGAGTACTCACCTATTTGTGCTTGCGGGGATTGTGTGTGTGTGTGTGTGTGTGTACTCACCTAGTTATACTCACCTAGTTGTGCTTGCGAGGGTTGAGCTTTGGCTCTTTGGTCCCGCTTCTCAACCATCAATCAACTGATGTACAGATTCCTGAGCCTACTAGGCTCTACCACATGTACATTTGAAATTGTGTATGGAGTCAGCCTCCACCACATCACTTCCTAGTGCATTCCATTTACTAACTACTCTGACACTGAAAAAGTTCTGTCTAATATCTCTGTGGTTCATTTGGGTACTCAGCTTCCACCTGTGTCCCCTAATGCGTGTACCACCCGTGTTAGATAATCCATCCTTGTCTACCCTGTCAATTCCCCTGAGATGTGTGAGAGAGAGAGAGAGGAAGAGAGAGAGAGAGGAAGAGAGAGAGAGAGAGAGGAAGAGAGAGAGAGAGAGAGAGAGAGAGAGAGAGAGAGAGAGAGAGAGAGAGAGAGAGAGAGAGAGAAGAGAGAGAGAGAGAGAGAGAGAGAGAGAGAGAGAGAGAGAGAGAGAGAGAGAGAGAGAGAGAGAGACGGAGAGAGAGAGAGAGAGAGAGAGAGAGAGAGAGAGAGAGAGAGAGAGAGAGAGAGAGAGAGAGAGAAAGAGAGAGAGAGAGAGAGAGAAGAGAGAGAGAGAGAGAGAGAGAGAGAGAGAGAGAGAGAGAGAGAGAGAGAGAGAGAGAGAGAGAGAGAGAGAGAGAGAGAGAGAGAGACGGAGAGAGAGAGAGAGAGAGAGAGAGAGAGAGAGAGAGGGAGAGAGAGAGCGCCTCGATCTCACCCTGTAACTCGACAATCACAGACACCTAGGAGGCTCGCTGTATGCCTCAGGCAATATGTCTTGCTAAATGGAGTATTTGCTGACCACTGCTGCTGCTGTTGGTCATTGTAGTGGACCTCTACATTACGTGGTGTGCTCGCCTGCTTGTTTCCACCGATTTATGAGTGCAGCATTAAACTTCAGCTCGTGGATACCGCCTTTCTAGGAACCGGTTTCTAAAACAAGGACTCCATACCTAAATTTATTTTATAATATCTACTTTTGAATAATGGAGTTAACTTCTACTATTTGCATGCTTTATAGACTATTTTCCTACTACTGATATGCATTTAATACTCTCTCATATCTCTATCTCATCTTTACTATTAGCATTCTATGTGAATATTTAAATTTTTCCCATTCTGTTAATTTTCCTATTTCATTTGTCTGTCAGGACTCCTCTCTATGGGCTCTGTTCCTGCGACGTATGTGTGTACTCGCCTATTTATCCTCAGCTAATTGTGTCTACAGGACAGTGCGGCTGCTCTTGGGTGATAACGTGGAGCCTCAGATGGGCCAGGAATAAAATTCGGGTTTTTTTTACGAGCCGAGAGCTCCGAGTGCCGTGGGAAGTGTGGTGGCTGAGGCCACCCAGTGGAAGCTGCAGTGAAACTAGGGGATTGGTTGGTGTATCATTCACTGCTAGAAAGGGCACTTCAAGTATGTTTATTGAGAAAATAAAAATATACATCTGAAAGGGATAGAGTAGCTTAGGCTATTTCTACCCCTCTAGAAAGGGCATTATAGTGGCGGAAGGGTAGGTAGTGGAAAGGGGAGGATCTACAGGGGGAGAGTTATAGGGAGAGGAGGGGGAAGGTTATACAGGACCAATGAAATGAGAAGAGTCGGAGACCACGAAGGTTCAGGTGAGTGTTATGGAGTAATTAGACTAGGAAGGTTAAGTGAAGAGTGTGGGGGGTCAGATGTAAGGTGTGACCAATCTAAGGGCAAGAGTCAGGTACAGGAGGCGCGTCACAGAGCACTCAGGAGGGGGAGGGGGAGGCAGGTGGTGCGGATCAGGTGAAAGACGAGGAACAGATGAAGGGAGAGGAGGAGGATTCTGGGAAAGTGGAGGGGGAAAATCTTTATTGGTTATTCTATTTCCTATATTTTGTGCCCTGGCTCTTCTGTTCCTTTCGTTCGTTGGTTCGCTTTAGTATTCTCTGAACCCACCCGCATCCACCAGCCTCTCCACGTATGGCGTTGCTGAAACCTCGTCTTTTCAACTTGGTGTTGGTCTGTCCCATATACCGCAGAGGCTTTCTGTCCCAGAACCGTATTTTTTAGGCCCCGCCTTAAAAATACGGTTTTCACTGCAACTCTTTCTGGTTTTGTAGTGTAGTTACCTAAGTGTAGTTACAGGATGAGAGCTACACTCTGTGTCCCGTCTTCCCAGCAGGAAGATGGGACACACACACACACACAGCGTGTGTGTGTGTGTGTGTGTGGTGAACTTTATTGTGTATTGTGGTGTGTAGTGTGGTGTACAGTGTAGTGTGGTGTGTAGTGAGTATGTAGTATGGTGTGTGGTGTGTATTGTGGTGTGTAGTGTGTAGTGTAGTGTGGTGTGGTGTGGTGCGTAGTGTGGTGCGTAGTGTGGTGTGTAGTGTGGTGTGTAGTGTGGTGTGTAGTGTGGTGTGGCATGGTGTGAAGTGTCGCCAATTATGATGGCTGTGTCTATTCTTCCGTATTTATTCCAAGTATTTCTCAAATAAGAAATATTTAAGTCACCAGAGCTGACTGGCTACACACAGCCATCACGCAAGACCAAGGATAACATTAAAGACACGTCCAAGCAATCTTGTCTTCAATTACAACGTGCGAGCTAGATAAATCAATATCTATAAGAGAATGTCTGTGACTCTTTTGTCAGAGGATAGACGCCAGACGCTTGCGGATAGTCTCACACAGAACTTGCATGGAATTTGTCGATTGTATGTAGAGTGTAATAGGGTGGTTGGGAGGGTCGAAACCCATGCACTTCATTGTGAAGGATCGGTTCCTATTCCGACTCTTAACGACTATGAAACTTGAAATGTATGCTTGAAGCTTGAGATGAATGTTTGATTGTTCACTGTGATTACATCAGACATTCCAGGTGTTGCCAACATTGAATGATTCATTGTCAATAATGTTGGTTCAGAGATACTAGAGCAGGTTTTCCCACTGGGAAAGGGAACGGAAGGGACAGTGTAAGGGGAAGACAACAGAAGAGGGCGATTCAGAGAGAACGAGACGCAGAAAAGGAAATAGAACGGGAAGAACAGGAGGAAGGGAGGGAAGGACGAACAACAATAGAGAACAGGAGAGTGTTAGAGGGAGCGGGATAGAGGAAGAACGGGAAGAGACAGAACGGTATGGAGGGAAAGAGAGGGAGAGAGACAACGGGTAGATAGAACAAGAGGGAGAGAATATAACTAATTTGATGCAACGAGAATGGGAGGGAGAAAGTGAGAATGGAAGAGAAGGTGAGAGAACATAAAGGAGGGAGATAAAGAGGACGAAATCGAAGGAGAACGGGAGAGAGAAGGGGGAGTGAAAGATTGGAAGGGAGAACAGGAAAGAGGGCGAGTGATAAGGAGAGGCAAAGTATAAGAAGCAAGAAACAATGGGATGGAGGGGGATTGAGAAAGAGAGAGAAAGAGCGAGAGCAAGGAGGGGAGAGGAGAAAGGAGAAGAAAGGTGAAATGAGAGAGAGAGAGAGAGAGACGAAGAAAAACACTGAAGTATCCTAACATAGCCCGATATTTATTAATATCACACACAAGAGACAACAATGATAATTCCAGTGATGCATTTAACATATATGTTTATAAAATTTTTGTCAACACCAACCCATCTCAGGTAACTGACAATATCATCAGCAAGTTGTAATGTGATTATACACGCCACTAGTGAATATACCTTACACAATACACCTTACACAATACACCTTACACAATACACCTTACACAATACACCTTACACAATACACCTTACACAATACACCTTACACAATACACCTTACACAATACACCTTACACAATAAACACAGCCATTTATTAAAGTGATTAAAAACACAACGAAATCAGATTGTAAAATGTGGCAGCCAAAATACATTTAACTAGTAATTGACCTGCTTACTACGCAATTACAGTCTTGTTAACTATTATTTCAGAATCCAACGAGACATTATTTTGTTTCTCTCACATTAAATACACACACACACACACACACACACACACACACACACACACACACACACACACACACACACACACACACACACACAAGGATGAGAGGAAATGACGAACCA